>NC_056746.1:1378293402-1378340902 GCF_019279795.1 Protopterus annectens
CACACACAGTGATGCACGGCCAGACGACACACACACACAGTGATGCACGGCCAGACGACACACACACACAGTGATGCACGGCCAGACGACACACACACACACAGTGATGCACGGCCAGACGACACACACACACACAGTGATGCACGGCCAGACGACACACACACACACACACACAGTGATGCACGGCCAGACGACACACACACACACAGTGATGCACGGCCAGACGACACACACACACACAGTGATGCACGGCCAGACGACACACACACACACACAGTGATGCACGGCCAGACGACACACACACAGTGATGCACGGCCAGACGACACACACACACACAGTGATGCACGGCCAGACGACACACACACACACAGTGATGCACGGCCAGACGAGACACACACACACAGTGATGCACGCCCAGACGAGACCACACACACACAGTGATGCACGCCCAGACGAGACACACACACACAGTGATGCACGCCCAGACGACACACACACACAGTGATGCACGCCCAGACACACACACACACAGTGATGCACGCCCAGACACACACACACACAGTGATGCACGCCCAGACACACACACAGTGATGCACGCCCAGACGACACACACAGTGATGCACGCCCAGACGACACACACACACAGTGATGCACGCCCAGACGACACACACACACACAGTGATGCACGCCCAGACGACACACACTGTCCAGACGACAGCATCCCATTCCACACACAGTAATGCATTATCAGATGACACACACACAGTCCAGACTACACACAGTAATGCACGCTCAGACAACACACACTGCCCAGATTACAGCAAATTCCCTGCAGTCCATCAGGCAGCCTGTAGCTGTGATACTGCAACCTTAGCTTTGAAAAACTCTCTCTCATCAGTGGAACTACAACACCTGGGATATAGCACGTGTCCTCAAAATCTGGAGAGAAAATAGGTCTGCTTTGCTAACCAGTTCAGAGTTTTACACTCCATGTCTGGAGAAATGTTGGCTCATACATGCAGTGTGCCCCTCTTCTTTAAAAATACAGCTGTAGAACAGCCAACCTAAGCAGTCTCATTCCATATCAAACAATCTACAGGTGGGAGGAATAAAAAGAAGCCTGCCCATTTTCATAAAAACAACACAATACACATATTCTTCCAGCTCTGCACCATATCCATAATACAGCAGCAGGGGGAACATAGGATGGACTAATCATAAGGTCCTGCTCTGGTATTCTACATACCTACCACAATCTCTCTGTGGATAAAAGGACTACTTCAAATGGCAACCCCCCCCCAAAAAAAAAGCATTGAAAGTACCTCACCCATCATCAGATCACCCATCATCAGATCACTGGATTAAAAATGGTAAGGCTGCTCTTTCCACATAGATGGATGCTCTACAACATCTTCATACTCCAGTTTGTCTCATGTGTTGCAATGTCAGGTCTTTTCCAAGCCAATTCCATAGAAGAGTACAAAGGCCATTTAGAGGACGTCACTTCTACCAGACAGACAGAAAGTATAATGCAGGGGTGATACGAGCACCAATGACTGGACCACTGTAAGAGAAGTATGTCATGATGCTAAAACAACCGGATGATAGTCAAACAACGGATACTGTACTGGGTCCTATTACACTTACACACACACACACACACACACTATGCATAAACATATACACCTACAGCAAGGCTGGTTTTCTGTGTGTCTGAATGGGACACTTCGGGGCAGGCATTGGTTGACAACATACATGCATTGGGCACCAGTTGGATAAATACTGCAGTGGGAACCAATGCCAGCAGAAATGGCCTCTTGTGCCAGTATACCCACAGAACAGCTTGGAATGACAATGCAAACATCAGAAGAGTGACAACTGGCCAAGAGAAACTGGAAAAGGGGCCACTGTTCGCCTTTGAGAAACCTGGAACAACAACAGGTGACTAACCACAGTTCCAGACATTTTATAATCAATGCAGTGTCCTCTGAATGGAGAGGGAGAAGAAAAGAAAGAGACAGTGATGGTTCATTCTAGGATATCAATGGCAGCAACTCTTATAACAAAAGAAAGCCATCTCTGGTGATACCACGGCCATCCTAAACTACCACCCACCTACTCACCTTTGCTGGAAAACTGGCATTACGTTTTGGGAATACAGGGAGGTGGCAAACATCTTAACTGTCTTTTCCAAACCTACTGAAACATCAGCCATCCACACCAAACACATTGTCCTAATACTGCATACAGTTACCAAAGTATGCGAATGACAGTAATGTGCTGTACATGCGACACTGATATGCATGCAATGCAGTAGGGAGTTAACGGCACATAGGGATGCCATTGTCTCAGTTTTCTCTATATCCCTCAGTAACCAGCATGACTTTTTTCTCGCATCAATTTTTGCTTAAATCACATCTCCTGCAATAAGGTCCACTCATACCACTGTTTCTAATGTGCTTCTGCCACTGAAACTCAGAAAAAGCAACAATACAGACACAACGCACCTAAATAAACACATGAACAGATCATCTCATGGTCTTCATAAGTTTCTAAAAGTCTACAGTCCCTTTAACTTTCTGAAGCAGTCTGTTATACACCCACTGGCTGTATCATCTTTGTTACTTTACCTTAGTGACCTGTAAGCAATAAACTGCAGTTACTTTGGTAAATGTACACACTGTTGGTTCACCAAACGTGTGTGCTGTAAGCCTCACGAGGGAGTAAAAGAGGTCACAAGGAAGTTTTGAAGGCCTCTGTCTTTCTCAATCTCCATTTTTTTTATGCTGCGTTTTTTTCGGGTTTACCCAGATTTTCCTTCCTCCTCTGAACCGAGGAGAAAGAACAGACTCAAGTCTTCTCAAAACTGTCTGCCATTAAGGTATCTTCTATGGCCTTATCCTTTTAACGTTTGAAATAGTGTTGCTATTGAGCCTTCTGCATGTCTAAGCATCTTCCAGTAGTGTGTGTGTGTGGGTGTGGGTGTGTGTGAGTCACAATGTACTTATAGTACAACTTAAGAATACTGTCTAGCACATCACAACTTTCTGAAGTCCTGGAATGTGCGGTAGGGTGAAAAAGATGTCAAAGACTTAAAAAAAAAAAAAAAAAAAAATCTTCCATGGATCAAATTCGCATTTTCCTGAACTTTCCAGAAATTAATGCAGTTTAGTGCCAATTATTTATCAGAGTTCTTCACAAAGCAGGATTTCTGAAAGAACACACATTGTGATAATGTAGGTGTATTTATTCTAGACAGAAAATAAATGGTTTTAAGTAGTGTTCCACAAGCATCTACCCCTCGTCCCCTCTTCTTTGGCATATACATCTCTGATGTGAAAGTTGATGTTAAGGAACTGGGGCTAACCAGGTTTGCTAATAATTGCAAACCAAAAGCAGTCATCAAATCTCATGCCAATACTCAAACCCTCCAAACAGGGTTGGGCTAGAGGAATGGTTTGTGTAGTAATCACAGGCTTACCTACCCTCAATGTCAAAATTTTCTTTCATAAATGTAGTGTCACCACTGCACATCACAGAGCACTTCACCTGCATTAGACCCACGCTCAGAGGACTTGGGCACTTACGTTAAACTCTCCTTCAACCAGCCTCTGTTTTAAATAAAAGAATCCTTCTAACATTAAACAACTTCTCATTTGTGGTATCTCCTCGAAATCCAAAGCGGTTACATCTTCAATGGATTTGTCCCTTATAATATCCATCACTGAACATAGTCTCTCCCCTTTGGCAAGTACCATTTTAAGCATTTAAACCAATATGAAAGATCTCAATGGTTCCTTCACAAAAGAATTTCAGGTCTTATTTAGATACCCTTTTAAACAAAAAGCCCCACCCCACTGCTCAATCCTGCATATGGTACTAAGAGGTGGTCTTCTCTCTGGCTTTCCATGTTATAAATGACCCAGCATTCTCTGAACTCCACTTAAACAGAACCACAATAAAACTGAACACCCACTACGAAGACCTAACCCTACTGCCACATTAACAGTACCAATCGGCATGACAAGTACCTAACACAACATACTGCACTCAAGTGTGTTCAGATGAGACATCAAACACAGGCCTCATCTGCCTAAGCTGGTGGATGCAGAAGATCCTGAAGCACTTATTCAAAAAGAGATGGGAAAGTTTGCCAGTGCCCTGACCAAATTTCCTCTAGCGAGTATGAATACCACCTTGGGTATACCCTGAAAAAAAGCAGTTGATTTAATGGGCCTAACCCAGTCAAAAAGTGTAAACACATAATAAACATAACATCTCTAAACAAGATTCTCTTTATATATCAAGTAGGGCACTTCTATGCCCACCTACAAAACTAATTCTAAAATGACTGGATGGAGTGATTGCAAATTTTCATCTGGGATGTATAAAAATGGCCACAGCAATAGGGGTCTAGGAAGCGCCAGTGGTTATTTGCTGGTATTGTGTTTGGGCAACATTTTCCTCGGATTTGTTGGCATGTGTGAAAAATGGGAAGGGGGGTGCGGATTGTTTGTATATACAGGAAAAATCTGCTTACTAGGGAACGCTATTATCTCCCACTAAAATCAGAAGGTATGGTTGATGGTCTCCCTGGGTGTAAGCTTAATACTAGCCTGTAAAGAAATGCACATTTCCAGAAAAGGGGCATCCCCCATACTGGTGGGCCAGGACTGACTGGTGAAGTTATCAGCCTAGAAAAATGCACCTCTCTGAGCAAATGCCTGGTGGACAGCCATAAATCCTAACATTTTTGCCAGAAAATCTGAAATCAAATTCTGATTTTTACCCCCCACAAAATAAATAACTGTTCAGAAGCAAATGCTGAATAAGCTGGTTTTGTTTCACACATTCAAATGATTTGGAATCTGAAGGATTAGTGACCACTAAACTGTAGCAACCTAAATAACTTTTTGGCTGCTGGGGACCATGCAACTTGAAACTCAACTCCAAGCAGAAGTATGCAGTTTAGAAACTCATGCATGCTGGACTATCTTTAGCTACTGGTGGCTGTAGGGCGATCTGATCTCAACAAACACATTGGACTAATTTTTAGCTACTGGTGGTGGTGGTGGGGGGGTCAGTCTGATCTGTCTCTCCTCTTGATCAGTGGGGGTGAATGTACCTTGGGGAGACTGGGACAATAAATAACTGAATGGAGGATTAGGGAATAACTAGTGCCAAATAGAGTATGGCAAGAAATGCAGCTAGACAGAAAAATAAAGGATAACCCTGAATGGACTGGAATACATGAAATGGGATTTATCAACTGAAAGGACCTGCACTTGAGGAAATGGAAAGAACAGAAAGGGGGGACTGAAAATTATTAAGAGTTTTCTTCTCATTTCACTATCCAATAAACATCACACTAGTCTGTTTCTGACAATTTTTTTATAATGTGCCAACTTGGAGGAGAGGGTGTGCCTTCAAGTAGATTTGTTCCTGCAATGTACGCTGGTATACTCTTTTGGGAGATGAACAGTAATATCTCCTCTGGCAGATGAAACATCATCCCACCACAATTAAATAATGGGCCAAAGACAAAAAAGGGACACTCTTAGGGAGTGACCAATCTAGTGAGTGTCTCTGCATGATGAGAAGCCTATTCAAAAGATTAACACTGGGGTTTCACAGAAATGTGTTCTCAGCCCACTGTTAGTCACCATCCTGACCCACAACTGCTAAGCTAAGCACAAGTCCAACCATATCATCAGGTCTGCTGAAGACACAACAGTCATGGGGCTCATCACAGAGGTGGATGAAAGAGCATACAGACAGGAAGGAGGTGGCATCTCTGATCAGTTGGTGCAAGGGAAACAACCTTAACCTGAATGCAAGCAAGACCAAAGAGATTATCACCAACTTCAGTAAAACAATACGCCCAGAGGTCAGGATCAATATGGACAGGGTTAAGAGTACAAAATTCCTGGGTGTACACATAGAGGATCTCTCGTGGTTGGGAAAACACCAGCCAACTGGTCAAGAAAGCGCACCAACACCTCCACTTTAAGAAGGTTAGGTACAATAGAGAGCATCCTCACAGTGCGGTTTGGAAGCTGGACAGTAACAGAAAGAAAGGCACTACAAAAAGAGTCGATAGGGTTGCACAGAAGGTAACAGGTTCCAGTCCTCCATCGATACAACATCTTGACTCTGCAAGAAGTATCTGAAAGGCCACCAAAATAATACAGGACAACGTGCATCCTACACATGGACTGTTCAAGCATTTGGTATCAGGCAGGAGATATCGCAGCATCCACTACAGGACTACAAGATTCAGTAACAGTTTCTACCCTACAGTAATTAGACTTCTGAACTTTGGCACTAGTACCAGGGGTCTGGACAAAAGTAAATTTTTACTTATTTGCACAATATATTCTTAACATATATTCCAAATAAGTACAATATTTATTATATCCATAGTCCGTATTTAAACCACTCAAGTGCAATACTAGACAAATAAATAACTTGAGCATTGTTCAATCTGTAGTGTATTTTGTATCACTTTAAATGGGCAGTTAATTTAACTCAGGGGAGGGTATTCTTTTTGTTTACGAGTGTTGGTAAATGTCTCTGCTCTTTCTTACGTGTATTGGGAGTAGTATTGTATTTGTTAGTTATGTTTATCCCTCTACTTGTATGTGTTGTTTCACTTTCCTTTGTAATCTCAAGAATGGAGCTGATGCACGAAATTTCGTTTAGGCTACACATGTGTAGTTCGAAATGACAAAGCTTACATTGACTTTAAAAGATCAGTGACCTCCCAAATGTAAACCACTAGCACACACTGCTAAGCAAATATAAATGCAACACATACACCAGTGTCTTAGCAAATAAGCCCCCAAGGCAAAACTCCTCAAAGCCCAACATCTTGGTCATAGGTGATTCCATAATGAGACACAGATGTCCCACTTCACCAGGCTGGCCAAGGAAAAGGTTATGGTCAGTCGCTTGTTAGGTGCCAGGATCCATCAAATCACACAAGCACTCAAGTCACTCAACAAGTACCATTTTGACTCTGTCATAGCTCATTTTGGAGTGAATGACTTGTGACGCAACTCTCTGTACTATATGAGCAGAGACATGACTGAACTCTCTGATTGCGTGTCCCAGGGAGGTATGACTCTAGCCCTAAGCAGCATTTTAGCTTCACCAAGGAGGATGCCACAATATAAACAAAAAATGATTGACTTCAACAATTGGCTTAGCTTGTGGTGTCAGTCCAGGCGGATTGCTAGGAGTCTAAACATGAAACTGCACTCCCTGGAAGTACTCCTCACCTTGGACGATGCTGACGTCTGCAGTCACGGAGACATGATTCAAGGCCAAGGAGAGCCCCAGCCGTGCAACGCTACACCGCCTTCCACACGTTTAGACCTCAAAATGAGCATGAAAGAACCAAAGGTAGTGGTGTAACCATCTTCATTAAAGCCAAGTACACCTCAAGACTGGTCAAACAGTACAACTCTCTCGAACTACTCCACGTCCAGTTAACTACAGACAAAATACCCTACTACATCATTGCTAGCTATAGATCCCCCACCATGAACCAAGAAAAGCACACTGCCTACTTGGACTTACTGAAGTCACTTGCCACACAGCCCAACACCTTAATCATGGCAGATTTCAACTATCCTTCCATTGACTGGGTGACATACATAAGCACGAACAAACTCATCCAGAGGTTCCTGGACTTTGTCAATACAAATGCTCTGGAAGAGATAGTCTGCACCCCCCAAGAGGCTCAAACGTCCTAGAAACAGTGCTCACCAACATGGGGTATCACTGCATTCCCCCGTATGTGATGCCCTACCCAGTAAGATCAGACCATAAATAAGTCTCATTCGAATTAACCATTGAACCTGTCACCACCACAGGAGCAAAAAAACTTTTCCAAAGCAAACTACAGGCTACTAAGCAATGGCATAAAATGTTTTAGACCCAAATCAATCACAGACAATAGCTTCTATGCAAAGGTGTTCCCAAATGCCCTGTATAAACACTTAAGCAACTGCGTAGACATGGCTGTGCCTGACCGGATTAAACCAAGTCCACAGACACACAGTCACCCCGGTTGACCTCAAGTATAAGCAGATTATATAACAAAAGGAAGAAAATGATGTCGAAGAACAAGAGGAAACAGATTTGGCAAAGAAGAATTCCCTTCACAGATTGAACAAGCAAATCAGAAATCTTGTAAAGTCCTCTGCAACTAATTACAAAGATAAAACAGCATCCCTCGCCAAGGATAATCATAAGGCATTCGTTAACTACATCCAAAATCTAGAAAGGAATGACCAGCTATGTGCCGAACTGGTAGTAGATGGTACCACTTATACTATACTGGAGGAAATTGCCAACCTGCTAGCAGACAGGTTTGGCGCAATCTTCACCATCCCCCATCCCCAGCAGCCATACCTCAAACCATACCGGACACAAGTACTCTGCCTAGTACCTCTAGAGATCAGGTCATATCTACGCTCTCCAAGGCCAAAAACACAGCTCATTGGGACCAGATAACATCCCAGGTTACTTCTCAAGCAATATGAAACAGGACCTAGTGGACCCACTTGGTGTTTTCTTTAACCATAGCCTAAGAACTGGCTTTGTTCCAGCAGAGTAGAGAACAGCAACAGTAATCCCTTTGCACAAAGGGGGCCATCAACCGACTCGGGGAACTACAGACCCATAAGTCTAACCAGCCTCATCTGCAAGGTCATGGAAAGAATCACGATGGACCTTATCAAGGACACAGGTACTTTAAACTCTAGACTCAAACCAGTTTTACTTAGTTGAGGGTAGATCATGCTTACTAAACCTAGTAGGCATTTTTGAGAAAGTCACCAAAGCCCTGGATGAAGGTAAGACATTGCATAGTGCCTATCTTGACCTAGCCAAGGCTTCTGACACAATCCCCTACTCAGGTATCATTGAGAAGCTCTCCCAGCTGGGGATTAATGTTTGTGTCACTACATGGGTAGCCAAATGGCTCACCGACAGAAGACATACTGTCAAAGTTAGTGACTCCACAAGGACCTGTACTGGGCCCTATACTGTTTGGAATTTATTTCTCAGAAGTCCAGGCTGAGGCAGACGGCCTTTGGCTTACTAAGTTCACTGATGACTGCATTTGCAATCAGAGTCCCTCAAACCATGTTAGCTCCTCTTATAATATGTTAACACAAAGGACTGGCACCAAACTCACTGTCTAAAACTAAATGCAAAAAAAAATATTATCCCCTTTGGCAAAGCAGAATTCCCTGCTAATTAAAATATCGACACCCCCCCCCCCCCCAAGTTCAAACCAAGTGGTGCACGATCTGGGAACACAGGTAAATGGCAATCTCAATTTCAACCACCAAGTTTCCACAGTGGTAAGGAAAGCCTTCTTGTTGCGCATCTCTTAAGTAAGGGCATCGCATCTAGGTCTAAGGATGTTATAGCTCCACTGTACTCGACCCTTATCAGACCATTAATACAGTACAAAGCTCCCTTCTGCATGCACTGCACCAGACACCGTAGCAGCTGGAGAGACCACAGAGGTTTCTCACCAAGAAAATACAGGGCCTCAAAATTATGACTTGCGTAGATAAAGCCTGGTCACTGCACTCAGTACTGTACAGGTTGCTGAGAGGCAACTTGTGCCTGGACTATAGGGCAGTCTCGGACCCTGGCCCAATGGATATGCTGCACATCCGCAAGTCAAATGGCACAAGAGAGTCAACCATTCTAGGGATCTTAACCTAGCCTGTGACATTAACAGAACATGCTGGAGAGACAGTTACATTTCCCACATATAATTCACATGAAACAGAGCTCCTTACTGACCCAATTCAAGCGTAACCGGGACAAATGAATGGGAGACTGCAAATTCACCCCAGGGGTGGCACCCATGTCCCTCATGGCTAGGGGTAGTAAGTGTTTATCACAGACACACACTGCGAATTACGTCCATCTAACCACAGACAATTGAGAAACTCAGGATTAACATGGATAGGCTTGTAAGGACTCTAGGGCTGCTAGCCTAGTAACATGCTATGAACCTAATCAGTCAATGGTTCATCCTATGTGAAAAGGGATTAAAGATATCAAAATAACTCATTACTAGGGCTGCACATTACCATACACAAACCTTACAAACACAACAGGTTTTTAAAAGCTAAGTTAGTCTTCGTTTAAAACAAGAGAAATATTTTACGACTTTCCTGCTTAAAAAAAATGACTTAATTTTAGCTAGGAGTTTTTGCTGCTTCACTTAATTCATTATTTATAGATTCATGCATATGTAAATGGATCATCAATTACATATTTGCATGTGTACACATGCACAGAAATTATACTTTAAATATGCCTGTATGCATAAATGCATACACATTTGTAAAAATATGCATGTAGGAGCAATACTAAATAAATGCAACACTATACAAGTATAGTAAACATTAAGGACCATGTGGAAATATGGTGTTCCATGTAAAATACCATGTCTAGGAGCACAGACCATCATCATTTCTCACTTGTAACACCAAAACTTTAAACTTCTTTTTTAGTGCTTAAATACCAGTTCAGCCCTTTTGTTGACTCATACAAAGCATAAATGTCAAAAAGGGTGTGTACAAGAAGAAATTTAATATGCACACCTCTGAATTGCCTTACTGATAGTAGGCCAAAAGAGCCTTTTTAAGTACTTCAATGTCTGAAATACTGCAGCAATCCCTAGATGCTGAGGAAGTTATGATGCTACAATGCACTAAGCAACTCTCCTCATATAATGCAACTGTGGGAGGTAACATTTGATATTTCCTTTCTGTTAATGAGGCTACTTCCATCATCTTCTTGTTTGTTATAAATATACAAGATAAAAAGAGCAATAACAGTGCAAAAAATAACGGTATGCTAAATGAGCACTAGTTTCTATTTAAATACTTCGACAGCAGGAGATTACCTCCCTAACTGACTACAGCGATGAGTCACAGTAAGGCAGGCATAACACATTCAACCATGCACTCAACAGGTACTGCTTAAAGAAGAAAAAGCTTTCAGTTTTACAGCCCATAAGGTTAATGCTCTCATGACACAGTATAGGTGAAAGATCAGCTGCTCTAGGAACAATGTAGGACCAGTACTAAACAAATGCAACATTATACAAGTATAGCAAGCATTTTCTAAACAAAAAAACATTAAGGAATATGTTACATGTAAAATACCATGTCAAGGAGCACAGATCATCATTTCTCACCAACACCAAAATAAGCTTGCTCCCTAACCATCTCATTTTACACATTAACTCTGGATTCCCACAAACTTCATTCAACCTCTACATTTTGTACTACTACTTTACTGAAAAATATTAACTACAATTTAGTGGTGAGGTTTATGAACAGTACCAATGTTGGGTTGGTAGGACCGCTAAAAAGTCAAGTTACTTCAAGTTATTTTGAGGGTAATTTATCTGTTTTTTCTCTCTCTCTTTTGAACTGACAAGTGTGTGTGCTTGTGTGTGTTCAAGTTTTCATCTGCAGTCAGAGAGTAAAGAAACTCAGGGTATTTTTCTAATTAGCAAAGACTTTGGGGAAAAATTTTACCCCTTAGCTTTGTTACCTCACAGCAAGAGGTTCTCCCGTTCGATTCTCGGCTGGGCTTGGGAGTGCCTTCTGTGGGGAGTCTGCATGTCCTCCCCGCGGTTGGGTAGCGTTCGAAAGACATGCGTGCGTAAATGGGCGTGCCTTCGTTGAAGGTTGGGCGTCGAGCTGTCACCTCGGCGTTTCGTAAAAATCTACTGCCAATCATTAGCGGACTGGAGATCCGCTGTGGCGACCCCTTACTGGGAAAAGCCGAAAGACAAACAACTCTTTGCATTGGAGTTTGGAGTTTAGAAAATGTAGATATTAGATTAAGACACTGCCAATTACTTTGGGGAAAGTTTAGCAAAGATAGGTTTCAAGTTACAAGGCATTCATATGGTGCCTATGTGGCAGAGAGACAAAACAGGGCACATTCACAAAAACAGAACTCTTCAAGCAACACTGTAGCGAGAAGCGTTCCATATGGGATGCGTCGCTTAACTGAGTCATGCATTTTCAGAGATATGTGTAACTTAACTGGGGTAAGGTCCTAAATGCATTTTTCTGCAATGTGTTCAACTCTGGCAGCAGGAGGTATGGAGGGAAAATAATGCAAAAGTGCTTATTTTTTATGTTAATACTTTATCTTTATTGAAGTATATATATATTTTTCTATTTTAGTTCTAATGCTTCTGATGGAGTAAAGAACTGTCTCCCTTTATAGCCAAGTGTTAGAATTTTTCAAGATTTTTATTAATATAAAATCAGCTCTTTCAATGCCTTTTGTATTACCAAATTTATTTACGTAAATCATTTCTTCTTCCTTTTTTTTTCGGGGGGGGGGGGGTCATTTCAGATGTATTCAGGACACCATTTTGAGCAATTTTCTATGAACATGTAAGTATTTTTAGATCTGAGAGAGACAACCCTCACAGCACCACTGCTAACATCCCTGACAGCCAGCACAGAGATCCCCCACACACAGTGCAACACTGTCACCACCTCCAACACTCGCTGCGGAGCCTTCCCCGCTGCACCAATACTATCTTCACCTAGGGTCAGCACACAGACCCCCTGCAGCAGCACTGCCACCATCTCCGACAAACAGCACAGAGAACCCCCACACATACACTACAGCACTGCCACAGAGACCCACCCCACACACACTACAACACTGCCATCTTCCACAGCTGGCACAGAGACCCTCCCACACACACTACTGCACTGCCATCTCTGACAGCTGGCGCAGAGATTATGCCATAACAATTAAGTGTAAATGAAAAGCTTAATAAAAAATGGTAATAAAACAGGTGAATAACTGAAGAAATGATTCCCCATCTCCAGTTACCATAGATGAGCACAATTGTATCACTGCCTCAAAATTTGCATGTCAACACACAGACACCTTCCATCACTGCCAACATCTGTGGTAATCACCACAAAGTCCCCCCAGCTGCATCATTGCCAACTACGACTGTCACCAGACATCCCCAAGCTGCATCACTGACACCATCTAGAAGAGTCACTATACAGACCAGCACACCCTGCAGCAGTGCTGCCACATTCAGTAACCACAGAGAGTCTCCAACAGTTCTGCCACCCTGTCTGCGACAAGAGACCCCAGCCCCCCACTGTACCACTACTATCTTCTACAGTCAGCAGAAAACTCCAATGCAGTACTGCCACCATGTCTGACATGCAGTACAGAAACTCTCTAATGCAGCACTGTTACCATCTCCAAACACATGGACCACCTTGGTACAGCGGCATTCTCAAAGAAAGAAAGAAATGCCCTCACTGCAGCACTGTCACCCTTCCAGACAGCCATTTCATAGACCCCAGATACAGCACTGCCACTACAGCACTGTCACCCTTCCAGACAGCCAGTACACAGACCCCTGATACAACACTACCAGTTAGTGCAGACACCACTACCAGTTAGTGCAGACACCACTCACAAACACTGCCACCATCTTGACAGTCAGTACAGAGACTCCCCATACAGCACTGCCATCTTCTCTGATAATTAAGACAGAGGACCCCCCGCACCATAATCACCACCTCAAACAAACACTACAGGGATCCCCCACTGCAACACTATCATCATCTCTGATGGACCCCACCCCCCGCAGCACAGCCAAGATCTCCACCAGCCATACCAAGACCCCCCACTGCAGCAATCACATCCACAAGCCACTAGAGGCAACATACCCCCAGCATCACTTACATCAACTACACCAGCCACTACAAGCAACCCCCTCCCCAATGCAGCACTGCCAACTTTACCAGCTGCTACAGGCATCCCCTCTGCAGCACATGCGCCATCTTTGCCAGCCAGTAGAAGCAACCTCCCCACTGCAGCACAGCCATCTTCGCCAGCCAGCAGAAGCAACCTCCCCACTGCAGCACTGTCACCACTTCTGCCAGCCACTACAAATAACCCCCCACTGCAGCACTTCCATCTCCACCAGTCACTAGAGATGATCCCCTTCCCAGTGCCGCACTGCCACCATCTCCACCAGCCACCAAAAGCAACCACCACAACACTGCCTACAGCCCCACTTTAGCATTGCCTCCATCTTCACCAGCCAGCCACAACCACTGCAGCACTGCCATCTCTGCCAGCTAGTAGAGGCAACCTCCTTGCTACACACCACTGCCACCATCTCTGCCAACCAGTACAAGCAATCCCTCCACTGCAGCACTGCCACCATGTCAGCCACTACACGTAACCCCCATTGCAGCACAGCCACTAAAGACAACCCCCCGCTGCAGAACTGTCACCATCTATGCCAGCCACTAAAGACACCCTCCCCCACTGCAAACACTGCCATCATTTCCAACAGTCATTACAGGAATAACCACATGCAGGAATGTCAGTATCTCCACCAGTTCATGGGAGAAACAGTCCTCCATAAAAATTAACTAAACAAAATTTCTCTGATACTTGCGTATTATCGCAACCAGGTTCTAAACAAGTGACCGACTTCATGTTACGATGTTAAAACACTGACATCGGGTACTCCCGATCCTTGACTGATATGTAGCAGCCCCCTGAAACGAAGATCTGGTGAAAGACTCTTTGTCTGTCAAAGTTTTACTGATACCCAATAATGTTTTACTTGATGGCTGCCTGTAATTGTTTACAGAAGCTTTTCTGGATATAAAAAAAAAAAAAAAAAGTGTACACACC
This sequence comes from Protopterus annectens, assembly GCF_019279795.1. Classification (NCBI taxonomy): domain Eukaryota; kingdom Metazoa; phylum Chordata; order Ceratodontiformes; family Protopteridae; genus Protopterus; species Protopterus annectens. The sequence continues at coordinate 1,378,308,158 of NC_056746.1, forward strand.
CCTGTTAAAATGCCAGATTTTTGGGATATAAAAAAAGAGAGACCACAATAAATCATTTCAAAACTTGGAAGACTGAATGCTGTAATTAAAATCAAAAAGTGCTTCAACAAAGTATTAGTTGTGTGCACACTTATGCAACCAGCTTATTGTACATGTTTTTATTCCCCCCAACAGATTTGTTTTTCAATTGAATTGTACAGGTTATAGGTCACATTAAAAGGTGTGAAAAGTTTTGAAATGATTTAGTGGTCTTATTTTTTAATATCACAAAAACTTGGCATTTTAACAGTGGTGTGTACACTTCTTATATCCACTGTACATTTTACTTCAATGGACTGTGGAAGGTTCAACAAATGTTCAACCTAAGCATTCATCAAGTTCTACTCTACAAGTTTTTTTCATACATGGAAGTTCTCCAATTAAATGGCTCAGACTAAGATAGTTGCTAGTTCTCCAATTAAATGGCTCAGACTAAGATAATTGCTAGTTCTCCAATTAAATGGCTCAGACTAAGATAGTTGCTCAACTCATTACAAGAATTCTTACAAAAAAGTCAAGCAATGCAACAGGGGCTACACAATGCAAGCAGCACATGTAACTGCAAGGTAAGATGTCATTTTTTGCTTTTATGATGACCCAAAGATAATTTGTAGCATCGACAGGGATCACTATAAGTGGCAGAGTTGCTAGTACCGTTTTTAAAACAGCTATCAAAGTTTATTTGTGACATCAGCGAGCATTATTTTCTTTCCACAAAACACTGCACAGAACCAAATGTGTTAAACCCTGAAATGGCAAATTACCAAGAAACTATATTTCTATTTATTCTGAAACTTGTCTTTTCAACTGAAGATGTTACATGCATTACAACCATCATACAAAACGGTATGCCCCACCAGTCAATATTAACATGTAATCTTCTAAAACATACCCTTCTTACGCCCTCCCCAGTGCAATTCCCCATCAAAAGTCTTTCATCCAACTCAACTAGAGTAATTTTGCTAAGTATGACCACTTTATTTCATTCCGCATACTTGTTTTACTCCCTCTGCACCTCTGTCCTCGTCCATTTCATCCATCCACTGCAGTTTCCATCATCTCATCAACCCAACATTACCTCTTCCCAAACAGTTCTGCTCAGCATCTTCTACAACTGTTTCATACAACCACTGTTACCCTACACATTTCTACTGTTTGTGGAACTGATTTCATCCAATTAGCCATAAGCATCAACTTGACCCAGTCTCTGAATACAGCTCGGAAACTTGGTAATACATTACAATAATTGTATTAAAAAAATACATCTATCTGATTTGTGCATCTTTTGGGTTGATGGATAATAAATGAAACTGTTTACTGTCCTACTGTACATGACCAATTACTATAAAAAATACACTAGGCTACTTCCTTTCAGTGTTGATTACTAATTCCTTGTAGATGACATCAAAGAAACCTTCATAATGACAATTGTCCAGCCAGATCAAAACCTGTGGTGAAAGTCTACATTATATTACTGCCAGTAGTGGTCCACCATTTTCACAATGGATAATTTTGCAAATGTTGCCCCATATGAAAATGCATCCCAGTAAACAGAAGCAGCCGAAGAGAAAAACAAAATCCCCTTTTCCTCAACAAGCAATTATTTTAAAACTGATTTTATTATAAAGCTGGTGTAATGACTGAAGCCTCCTGCAGACAGATGGAGAGACTAGCTTGCCCACCCAAAGAAAGTACCAAGGTAAATACATTTCTGCATGACTTTTTCCTCTGCTCAACACAGAACTTGCAAAGCTGCCCTCACTTTAGGGAAGCCAGAAATGATCTTACGATACCACAAAATAAAACTGCATTTATTTACACTTTGATCACTCACTACTTTACTTTATGTTCACTTGACAGTGGAGATGGGGGGGGGGTTCCAAGTTTTACACAGTGTTGCAAGTGTGACACACAAAAGTAAACAATGACAGAAACAAGCAAAGAACATACTAAACTGAATCAATGAAAGAAGCCAGCACAGCATTAAATGTTAACACCCTTTACCTAGCTGTAAAGCTTCTCCTTGAGTAGCCAATAGGTTCAACGTAGACAGCAGACGGCCAACTTTTAATATGACCAGAGAGAAACATTGGGTGACATGCTACAAGTCAATCACACAGTCAGAAAAGCTTCACTTTAAAAATGTTTGAGAAATTGGCTAAGTGCTTTCATTCATACAACTGTTGACAGAACAATCATGAATGCCCATTCCCCTATTTAATATCAAATAACCCACTTCCTAAATGTTCAATTATCCTATCACAACAAGGTATTGTAATCAACAGTCACTAAATAATTTATTACACAACACTGTATTCTTTTACTTACTCATGTCCATTTATTGTAATTAATACATAAAATTCCATAATAAGAATGGGGGGGGGGGGGTAACATATCAGATATCCCCAAAGTACTATATGAACATGAAGGTTTTAAGATAATTATAACATATCAGATATCCCCAAAGTACTATATGAACATGAAGGTTTTAAGATAATTATAACATATCAGATATCCCCAAAGTACTATATGAACATGAAGGTTTTAAGATAATTATAACATATCAGATATCCCCAAAGTACTATATGAACATAAAGGTTTTAAGATAATTATAGTAACATTGATATTAAAAAAGCAACATTCTGACATTTTTGAAACAGGACTTTTGTCCCTTCACGATCATTTGATTTGGGAGACATTATTAGAATTTAAATTATTTGCAAGGAAATTTAATTTTAAATTATTTTTTTCTAATGATGATGGTAACAGGAAGCAGGAATGTACGATGCTAAGCACTTTTAATCTCCCTTTATTACCATCAATGATGGCTTTTATAAAAAAATATGTAAAAAGGAGATTAGAAGTATTAATGATAGCACTAACAAGGGAAGTAAATATTTTAATTTAACGAAGCAACGGAAGAAAGTTGTGAACAATTTGGTGAATAATAATGAGGTCAGATAAAGGGGAAGGAGTGGTTCTTATGAACGTAATGGATTACATAACAAAACTGTGCCGATTCCTTTACAATGTTTATTTTGAATTAAGTTAAAAAATGAAGTGAATCGGGCCTACAGTAAAACTGACATTTGGTTATATAATTTGTTGGTTAATGATACAAATTCAGTTGATAGGGTTAAATTATTTGAATGTAAAGAAAAAAATAGTTCCACCGATATCTGGAATTCCAAAGGTACACAAGGGATATTTCCAACCCTACTTAGACCTACAGTGGCTTTGGGGGGGGGGGGGGGGTGAGTTAAACACAGAACCACTGGAGAAAACAGTGGATTATATACTAAAACTTTTTTTTTTAAGACAAAAACTATATCTTAACAGATTCTAAGCATTGACTTAGTGAAGTGACTAAAGCAGATTTTCAGAAACATTTGATTTTTGTGACTACAGATGTCAAAGATCTTTTTTTTTTTTTTTAGATATTCCCCATGAGGCTGGAGTGGTTTTGTGAAGCCTTATAAACTGGGACCAGTTTCTGTCAAGAAGTGATTAATTTTGCGGTTGAGTTGATGGAAATGTTAACAATTTTGTAAATTTTGAAGGAAACTATTATAGGCAAAAAAGAGGAGGAGTGGCAGTAGCAGCAACACCAATTTTTGCTAACATTATTTTACAGTATTGTGAAAATAAATACATTTTAATAGTTTTTTTTCAATGGTTACATTTTATCTTATTTCCGATTCCTGGGTGATACAGTAATTTTATGGAAAGGGACACTGGATCAAGTGTTAGAATTTTATCAATTAACAGTGCGACTGCTTTTTTTAAAATTTTACTATGATTTACAATAACACCAAACTAAAATTAGTTGGATCTTACACTGAGTAAAGATTGTGGCAAACAGTTTTTAATCCAAATTTTTTACAAAGGCAACCTGGTCTAACAGTTATTTGCATTTTACTAGTGCACACCCCATGTGGCAAAAGAACAATCCAGTGAAAAGCCAATTTGTGAGGTTGTCTTGGATTACCTCGGAGGATGAAGATTTTGAAGTTGGGCTGCACCACTTCAGTAAACTGTTTAGAGAGAGGGGTTACCCAAGGGATTTTATTAAAAAGGTAGCCGAGGAGGTTTCAAATGCAAGGGAAGAAATAACTTGCCCAATTTTAAAAGTACAGGGTATGTTAATGTTATTTCCAATAAGAACTATGATTTTTATGATATTTATATTACCTTACAATGGTAACAATAATACTGTTGAAAATATTATTAGAAAGAACTAGAACGGGATGTTTGGTAGCTTTAAGTTATTGGAATGTTTTGGTGCCATACCAGTTTGTATTTAAGACGGGTAGGAATTTGAAGGGCATTTTGGAAAGGAATAACAAAAATGAAAACAGAATGGGCAATGGTATGATGTACAAATGTGGGGCATGTCCATAATGTAAATTTATATTTGAAGGAGTTAACATATTTGTAGCAAATTATCCCAGTATTATTGATTGTAAGTGGAGATATAACTAACACAAAGGGGATAATCTACAATGCACAGTGTCTGACCTGTGAAGCATTTTATATAAGTAGGAGGGAGAGAGTACTAAGAACCAGAATACATGTACATACATATATATTCCATTTTGCAAAACAATGTAAAAAAAATGCCCTATACAAACATACCTTAAGTTGTGCGAACTTTAAAAAGTTTTTGTTTTTTATTTTAGAACAAGTGCCCCAGAGGGTGAGACGGGGAGATTGGGAAAACTACCTAGAGAAGAAAGAATTAGTATGGCAAATAAAATTAAATGCAGCAGAAAGACTTGGTATCAATGAAAACGTTTCTATTAACAGTACTTTGGTGTTAAAAGCAGGGCAGTTTACGTAATGGCTATGAAATGGTAAGCACAACATTGAAAATGTGATTTTAATATTTATATTTATTTTTAAATAAACATTATGGCAATTATTGGGGAATTTATTTACGTATTAATTACAATAACTGGACGTTAGTTAGAAAATACAGTATTATGCAGTGAATTATTTAGTGAATGTTGATTACAATACCTTGCTGTGATACAATAACTGAAAATTTAGGAAGCGGGTTATTTGATATAAAATTGGGGACTGAGCATTACATGACTGTTCTAATGAAGTTCAACAGTTGTATGAATGAAAACACTTAACCATTATCTTAAACATTTTTGAAGTAAACTACACATTTCCTGCAGCTCTTCTGATGGGGTGTGTGTTTCTGGTTTTAGTTTCACTCTTACAGTGATATTTTTGCAATTACAAGTCATCATACCTCTACTAATGCAGATGTGAGTAAGTCACTGGGTGCAGGATTAACATTTGCTTTAAAAAAAACACCTACCACCACTATAAAGCAATTGCAGAAAAGGAAGATCTATTCAGTACTCTTAAGAAACTTTCAGAGTTTTCCCTGAGTAGTTACTGTCTGAGAAAATGGTACTTGGTGTGATTTTTACTAAACCTTCAATAATCTCCCAGGAAGTACTCGACAGTCTCCTTTATCAGATCAACAGTATTTGATCAGACATGCTGGTGTGTTAAACCATTACCTGTTTCAGTACTTATGAGTACCACAGGTAAGGATGCCTCTGGCAGTGTTCTTCACAGCTCCTGTCAAAGGTACTACTGTTCTAGCAGTTATTTTTCAGCATAAACATACTTCACCAGCAAGTGATCAACATTTCTGCTTTCTATCAGCAGTCTTGCTAGAACAAGTGCTAATATCATCTTATGCACCCCTATCTCCTACTGGAAAAATTCTACTGCAAGTATTTAGGTTTTCAAGACAAACTATGGAGCTGCTTCATCTCATGTCATCTGCCTTTGCCAGCATTGTCACTGTCCCAAAATATCATATGAAAGACCTCCAGAGATAAAAGGTCATTCATCATATGCAGTGCTGACTGCTAATAGTTGCTTTAGCTACTGTTATGTATTTAGGATCAAGACAAGGATGCAGTAATAAAACTAAGGGTGCTTACAGCTAAGGTTGTAGAAGGAAGAGGGTGGGGCACAGTTATCATATGACTGCAATACTTCATATGAAATAGAAGTCTGCTGAAACAAACACTTATTAAAATGTTACTATTTCAGCAGTTTTGACTGTTTACAGCTACATACAACACAAAGCCAATATCTACTGTAATAACACTAATTATCTGCATACCTCTCTAACATCTGGACAAAACCAGAAATATTTTTTTTTGGGGGGGGGGGGGGACAAAGGCCCCAAAACAGGGACAGATTTTTAAAAACTCTTCCTATAAACTTAAAAAAGTATTCTTTAATAACATATATTGAATTATTATGCACTTTCTGAATTATTGGAAGTGAGAAATTCAAATGTGTGTCATTATTTATTTATTTTACATTTGTTGACCGGGCTAGTCTAACTGGATACATGTCCATTTTCAGCAGAGGCCCGGGGAGATAAGCTCCACTTGAAAAGATTAATAAAACATAGACATAAACATAAAATGTTAGACATGTAAATGTATGTACAAAAGTAATAGATTATTACATTTCAATCATAGAGTACAAAAAAATTGTTAACAGAACATTATATAAATGTGCTAGTAGCTCTACTCTCAAGGAAGGAAGAAAAAATAAACAAGGTCAGCAGTGAGGATAGCCATGCCATTTTAGATTAGTCTGGGTTTGGACAGGGGCATAAACAGTGTGTTTTGAGGTAAAGTTTCAGTTTTTGTTTAAATAGTGTTAAAGAGGTCATAGATGTAATATAATATTACTTAATATTTATTTTAGTGACTTCAAACCTCAGTAATTTGACTAAACAACTACACATTTTATGAAGAACTGACCAAAAATATGGATTACTCTACGAAAATCTGGACAGTTGAGAGGTATTTATCAGATAATGCTAAACTAATAATGCTCTTAGGAAAGGGTTGCAATGAGTACACATAAACAACCGCCAAAGACAGCACTACCACGACCTCTTGACACCTGCCAAACCAAAAACTTACCGGAGTAGTTGTAACTGGAAGGGACTTTCAACACCAACTCAGGGTGAAAAGCAGCACCATGTTATTAACTAACGCACACTAAAAGTACCCTCCACAAACACATCCAAAAATAAAAATACAGTAATTCAACGAAGATCCCCATGTCAGCACTAATATGAAAATAGATACAAATGTGTGCAATAGTAAAAGCTGATCTTTGGGTAAATACAAACTACGTATTATAGGGCAGCAAAGTTTCTGGCAAATAGAACTGCACTTTCGTTCGTGATCACGTAAACTCTATGCTATGTTGAAAAGATCACGTAAACTCTATGCTATGTTGAAAAAGGTGATCGACAACCAATGGAAAGCAAAGCTGTGCATGTCTCCGAAATGAAGAAAGTACATAAACAAAAATATGTGACGTTCAGTACTACTAAAGTTATCGCTTTTAACATATGTGTAAGAAAGGCAGCACGTACTATCACACAGAACTCCTCAAAAATAATAATTCGCTAAAACGAGTTGAGGCTAAAAATATGTTATACGTCCCCCAAGCTACATGACCTAAACCTCTCTGAACTAACGATGAAACAAAAAGCTCCCAGCCTATCGGGACTACACCCATCAAAAGCAATGAATGACTTGCACTTTGCTATGGGGATACAACCCCATGTCTACTACTTCAACTGAGGGACCGGCGAACTGATATCACCCCGATGCCCCTCTCCTAATCTCTTTCTGTACTGTTGCAACATTGCAGACCCCCACCTGTAGGTCCCAACCAGCAGACTCTAAGAAAAAGCGAGCCCGTTCTTCATCCACTCCAGTCACCGTCACGAACTCCCGGAGAGACTCCTGCTGGTCTGCCATTTTCGACGACTCTACACAGAAGTGGAACCGGCTAGGAAATACTAGCTCAGCATGCGAAAAACGTCCGACTAGAAACAAGAAACACCCTAACGAATGTTCCCAATGTCCAGTTATTTTTTTTTATGTATTTATTTAGTGATTGATTGTAATAAACATTTACACACACATACATGCATGCATATATATATATATATATATATATATATATATAAATATATATATACATGTAAATTATATATATATATATATATACACACACACACACACACACACACACACACACACACACATACACATACATTTAGAGGTGTGTGAGTGTGTATATATACTTATGTATACATATATACATACCTATACACTTGTAGTAATACTTGAGTGAATTATATATAAATGTGTACTTTTTGGTAAGTGAAAACCATTAATAGATATTGTGAAGAGTCAGTGAGGAGTTAGAATTGGGCATTAGATGCAGAAGGGCTCACAGTGAAATGGATGCTCCATGCCAACATTGACTTTTATTTTATTCAGAAGAGAACAATTAATTAATTGACCAGTTGTATAAAAAGCAGTACTATTTGTTTAATCTGCCCCATGCCCTCACAACCATCAAACCTCAAAAGACTCATTCATTCCTTCTGATTTCCAGCTCTGGATGGCACCAGCACCAGGAGGAAGAGAGATAGCAGCTAGGGACTGCGGGTATTATCAGAGGGTGGGGCAGGAACTTATTCAGTAGTCCTAAGTTTTCATCTATTGACTGGCAGGTGTATTTCAATACCCTATTACACCAACCCTATAGGTATGTATTGCTTACTCGCACTTAGGATGTTTTGTTAGAGTAAACAGTACTTCTTGGTTGGATTTATGCCTCCATGTCTCTGTACATATGGATTTCACTTCTGGGCCTTCACCCAGAGGGGGTTCTACTGTGAGATTGGATCCCTTTCTCAGGGATGTTCAAGCTGGTTTCGGCTTATTAGAGCCATCGTTCTTTAGCAGGTCACTCTATCCCCCAGACTGAAAGCTGATAATTTGTTTCTATCAACAACTAAATGCAGAGGCACAGTAAGTGTTTAGTGATCTTCAAAAACAAAAAAAAGTATACATGAAAGCCAACTGCAGCCTAAGAAGAGCAACTCATCTTTGAGTGTATTACAAGGACACATAAAATGTGATTTAGCCATTTTACCCTTTGTATGCCATTTTATTATTCAATCTTCTCCATGTACACCAACTTAGCTTTGTATGAAATCCCGCATTACTTGCTGTAGGACTTTCTCACTGGTTCTTCTATCAATATCATACAAGTGTGTATTTATTTATTTAGATTTTTTTATCCAGGTTTGCCCAACTGAGTTGAGCCCATTTACAAAAGGGACTCGAAGAGGAGAAATTCCAGAATGAAACATTTCATTAAAATTACAGCTGTATAAGCATTTACCAACTGCCATGAGTAGCACAATGAATGCCACATAAGGCAAAAATTAGATAACAAAACGGAGATATCAATAATTAGATATACAATACTCTAAATATCTGCATAGGCCATATAAAACAAGTCAAGTTTAGATATCTATACAGAATTAAAATTGGCAGAGATGCTAGTGGCACTGCTAGCATCAATCTTTCTAAACATAACAAGTTTGAATAAATAGGATTAGTTGTACAAATGTAACAAGTAATGGTTAAATCCATCCAAAAAGAATCATTAGCTAGTAAACTGTCTCTATTACGTTAAAAAATATCTGAAAAAGTCATGCAAGACAAATTGTATTTGTAGGAGGAGATCACAATAAGAGGACTCGTGTGATACAAGTGGTATGCTTGCAAGTAAAGGCACACATATGACATAAGGATGAATTAGAGCAGAACAAGGCTAAACGACATTGAAATTGTTTCATATGATAAGGCAATTTATTCCATACCTCAGGTAGAACATGACTGTGTGTCCTGTCACCTACTTTAATGTTTGTTTTAGGTACTTCTAACATATGTTGATTTGCCGAATACAGATTCATTACAGGGGTATACCAGTTTAGGAGGTTAGCCAGGTTTGGACAGAAGATTGCAAGAAAATGTAACTAAACATAAGCTGCTAATACAAATTCTTATTGATCATGCTAATTACATTTTAGATTTTTGTCATAAGAAAAGTTAATTCAAAAAGTGTTAGTATACCTCTCTTCTTTTTTCCTAATACAGTAATAAAACACAGCCGTTGCAGGATCAAGCAACAAAAAAGTTAATACTGTAAAGAAGCAATACTTCTCATGGATCACCTGTTAAACAGCTCTGCTATTCTGTGGAGTCAGTCTCAACTGGTACATTGCCCAAAATGGAAAGACATGAAATTTGACAGCACTTTTGGCTAACAATGAGCATGCATGAGGAAGAAGGCCCAGAACCTAAAAACTTCTTAGGTTTCACTAAAGTAATGTAATTTGGGCACTGTTTTGAATGACAAGAGAAAAAAAGGGTCAGTACACTACATTTAGATGGTACAGAACATGAAACAGATAGTCAGTGAAAAACAATTTACAAATAGTATCTTCAAAGATAATGAAAGTAATCAGCAGCTATAAATATATCCATTCTAAGTGAATTAACAGAACAGTGTCGTGAAGAAGGAATTTAAAACAAATTGTCTTATTGGCCACACTGTCCACAATTGGAAAAAAAGAATAACATGGCTGTATGGACAACACATCAGGTTATTCTGGGGCACAATACATAAAAACAATTATTTATTCTGCTGCAGGGACATTATTACTGAACGGAAGAGAAGAGAAGAGAAGAGAAGGGTAGAGAAGGGGAACTATAAGAAGTAAGTCTAAATTGGTAATAATAGATATATTTGATTTTATTTCTCTATGTAGTCTAGGCCAAGCCTGAAAAGCTATCCTTTGGGATCAATGCACTACCATGATTAACAAAGTAAAAATAAAATAACAAAAGAGCATTAAAGATATTTTTCCAGTTCTGGACCATAGTGATCCATTAAACTAACTCAATGCTGGTATTTTTGTAACATTTTTGAGGTTTGTTACTCTTAGTTTGCACATATAATGATGTTTGGTGCTGCAGTGATTTTACATATAACGATGTTTGGTACTGCTGTGATTTTACATATAACGATGTTTGGTACTGCTGTGATTTTACATATAACGATGTTTGGTACTGCGGTGATTTTACATATAATGATGTTTGGTACTGCGGTGATTTTACATATAACGATGTTTGGTGCTGCGGTGATTTTACATATAACGATGTTTGGTACTGCTGTGATTTTACTTTTCTCTTCATTATCATTTGTACATTTTTGGGGAAGTATAACATTCACTGCTCATGCCTGAGGGCATCACATCAGTTCTCAGTGGACTACAGCTGAGAAGAATCTTTTTCATCTATATTATACATTGTATTTATCATCATACCTCAGCCTTTAAACTGGTATTGCTAGACCTTGCTATTTTGTGGCCTATTATTCTATTCCAGTACTTTATTCAGTTATAACAAGTCCTCCATTGCCTGTGACGGTCATTCTTACTGTTGTGTCTGCCCCAAACTACCAGACTGCACAGCCATGTAAATACTAATCAGCCAGGAGAGAATGACCTGAGATTTTACAGTGATTTGAAAATTACAGGATATTTGCACACTTACAAATGTACATACACTACATGCCCCCCTGGGTTAGTTATTACAGCCAGAAAGGCAATTATAAAATTATTTTTTATGTTAACATTTGGTTTCATAGGTTCATAGGTTCATACTAGGCTATCTGCCCAAGGGCATTTATAAGCCTAGCCCATAGTTATTTGGCTTTCGCCACCCCTTTAGTTTGAATAAAACTATGCCTATTATTTTGCTGTGCCTCTGTCAAGCAGTGACACTGAAGTAATCCCTGGGGTATATCTGCGATCCCCCATCCATTGGTCAAGATTCCTCTTGAACAAGGCCAGCGAGGTGCTCTGCCTCACATGTACCGGGATTTTGTTCCACAGCATAGGGAGTCTCTGGGTGATGAATCTGTCCCTCCAGCATGTTCTATTAATAACCGTGTCAAGGTTTAAGTCTCCCGCCCTTGTGGTTCTGAGGGATCTAGATTTTTTGAGGTGAAGCATATTCATCAAATCAGGGTTTGACATGGCCTTATATGTCAGGCACAGGTCACCTCTGAGCAAGCGGTATGAGACTGAATAGAGCTGGAGTTCTTTCAGTCGGGCAGCATAAGACATATTTTGAGACCCTTTATCCTTTTGGTGAGGAACTTTTGGGGCCTTTCCAACTGCTGCAGGTGTCGGGTCAGATACATTCCGAATGGGGCATTGTACTCAATCATAGGTCTAATGAGTGATGAGTACAAGGGGACGATGACCTCCCTTGATCTAGATGTGAATCCCTTCATGATCAGGTGGGCAATGTAGAAGGTTATCCTAACTACTTTAGCAACATGAGTGTCAAACGAAAGGCTACTGTCAACCTGGGTCCCCAGATCCCTGATGACTTCTTCTGTGCTCAGTGGATTGCCACCTATATGGTAGCTAGGGGTAACCTTGTTTTCCCGAAGGGTATGACTATGCATTTCTTGGCATTTAACTTTAGGCCATGGCTCTGGCACCAGTTATCCATTTCTGTGAGGCCCTTCTGAAGGATATCTGTGTCAGATGTGTTTTCGACTATGGCACCCAGTTTGCAGTCATCTGCAAACTTTGTCAGCCATAACCCTCCTGTGTTTGCTTGTACTTCAGAAAAGTAGATGCCGAACAAGAGTGGACCCAGGACTGAGCCCTGTGGGACACCACTTGTGACAGGCTTTGAGTCTGACATGGCTCCAGCAACTCTGACCCTGTGGGTTCTGTCACTTAGCCAGTTTGCAACCCATCTTGTGATGTATGGGTTTACATTCAAGCTGATGAGTTTTTCGATGATACCTGAGTGGGGTATTGTGTCGAAGGCCTTTGCCAGGTCAAGGTAGGCTGTATGGACTGCCTTTCCATCATCAATGGCCTTGGTGACTGTCTCGAAAAAGTCAACCAAATTTAAAAGGCATGATCTGCCTTTGACAAAGCCAAACTGGGTTGGATCCAAAGTCTGCAAGTTCCCTATGTCTTTATTTATGAGTTCCATTATGAACTCTTATCAGTAGATACATGTATGTAATAGTGTTTTGCAAGCATGTTTTTTCCTATCCAATAGATACCATGCTGCCCAGTTTCCTTGAGTTCAACAATGTAGGAATAAGCCATTAGGAAAAATGTTCAGTGCTTAAGCAATGGTACAGTCAATATAAGCATTTCCTTTCTTGGAGTAAATAAGGTCGCCACTGTCTAATGGTGCATTATTAGTCTGACTCACTTTTCATACATAGGTTCATAGGTAGGTACCAGGCTATCTGCCCGAAGGCATTTATAAGCTTAGCCAGAACGTGTTGGCTTTCGCTGCCCCCTTAGATTAGTTCCCTGTGCATCTGTCAAGCAGAGCCAGTGAAGTGATCCCCGGGGTAAACTTTCTGTTTCCCATCCACTTGTCAAGGTTTCTCTTGAAGAGTGTTAGCAAGGAGTTCTGCCTAATGTAGATTGGAATCTTGTTCCAAAGCATGGGAAGTCTCTGTGACAGGAATCTATCCCTCTAGCACGTCCTATTTATTGTTGTGGTGAGGTTTAGATCCCTAGAGCGTGTGGCTCTAGGGGCTAAGCTTTTCTTTAGGTGGAGCATGTCCATCAGTTCTGGGTTGGACATGGCCTTGTATGTCAGGCAGAGATCACCTCTGAGTAGGTGGTATGCAACCGAGTACAGCTGGAGTTTCTTCAGTCGAGCTGCATAGGGCATCTGTTTGAGGCCAGTGATCCTCTTGGTGAGGTACTTCTGTGGTCTTTCCAGCTGCTGCAGGTGTCTTGTAAGATACATCCCAAATGGGGTGTTGTACTCTATGATGGGTCTGATGAGCGATGAGTAGAGGGGCACAATGACATCTTTTGATCTGGATGCCTTTTGTGATAAGGTGTGCCACATAGAAGAATTTTCTAACCACTTTGGCAATGTGATTATCAAAGGAGAGCTTACTATCTACTTGGGTCCCCAGATCCCTTATTACGTCTTCTGTATTTAGGGAACTACCACCTATGTGGTAGTTTGTGGGTACTTTGTGTTTTCCAAAGGGGATGACTATGCACTTTTTGGCATTTAGCTTGAGGCCATGATTTTGACACCAGGTGTCCGTCTCAGCGAGACCCTTTTGGAGACTGTCTGTGTCAGCCGGAGAGTCAATTATAGCCCCTAGTTTGCAGTTGTCTGCAAACTTGGTCAGCTATAGTCCTCCTGTGCTTGCCTGTATCTCTGAGAAGTATATGCCGAACAGGAGGGGTCCTAGGACTGAGCCCTGGGGAATGCCACTTGTAACCGGTTTAGAGTCAGACCTAGCTCCCTCAACTCTTACCATATGGTTCTGTCCGTGAGCCAGTTGGCAACCCATCTTGTGATGTAGGGGTTTATGTTCAGGCTGGTGAGCTTGTCTATAATACCAGAATGGGGAATGGTGTCAAAGGACTTTGTGAGGTATAGGTAGGCTGTGTGTACCACCTTTCCCTCGTCTATAGCCTTGGTAACTGTCTCAAAGAAGTCCACCAGGTTTAGGAGGCATGATCTGCCCTTAACAAAGCCGAACTGGGTAGGGTCCAGTGTTTGGAGGTTCCCAATGTCTCTGTTAATGAATTCTATGGTGATGTGCTCCATAGCCTTGCAGACCAAGCTAGTCAGGCTTATAGGGCGATAGTTCCCAGGGTCTGTTGTGACTCCACCTTTGTGGAGCGGAATAACTGTTGCTGTGCACCACTCTGTGGGTATGTAACCTGTGGAGAGGCTGAGTTTGAACAGTGTGTTTAGGTGAGGGGTTAGTTCATCTTTGAGCTCGTGTAGGACGCAGAATGGGACACCGTTCGGTCCCACTGATGCTGTGTTTTTGGCTTTGGAGAGGGCTGTTTTAACCTGAGTGTCTGTGATTTCAGGTGCTCTACATTCTTCTGGTATGGTTATGGTCCCTTTTGGGGTGAGAGGGGGGTGAAGTTTGCACTGAACCTGTCTGCCAGGATGTTGGCAATGTCAGTTGGTTCAGTGTATTTTGTACCATTCTGCACTAACTCTGAGCAGATCTGAGCATTGCCACTTAGATTCTTGACATAGCTAAAGAATGCCTTGTGGTTATCTTTGGAGTCCTTGGCAATTTTTCTTTTGAAACTCACCTTGGATGATTTTATGAGGGATCGTAGTTTCTTGCTGATACTGATCAGGGATGTCTTCCCTTCTTGGGATTTTACTCTTTTCTGTACTAGTTTCCTCCTCTGTTGCATAGCTTGTTTATGGTAAGAGTCCACCAGACTGGTTTCCTTTTCTTAGAGGAGTGAGTCTTGGTTTTGCTTGGGATAGCACAATCCATGCATTCTTGTAGGTGCCTGTAGAATGCATTTGTAAAGGATTTTACAGCTTGGACAATGTTATCCTTTAGCATGGGGGCTTTGAAGCTTTCCACTCAGTCTTAAGTGACGTGAAGTTTGCTTTTGAAAAGTTTTTCACGGTGTTTCCTTGTCCAGGGGTGGGCGCAGAATGTGGATATCCAAAGTGATTTGTTTATGGTCAGATCAGTTGACCTCTGGTGTGGAGCACCGGTCGCCCATGTTGGTGATGACCAGGTCCAATATGTTGTCACCTCTGGTGGGAGTGTTGACCAGTTGATCCAGGGTGTTTGAGTTTATAAATTCTAGGAAATGTTGGGCAAGGGAGTTAGTACTTGAGTAGTTCTCCCAATTAATGTTTGGATAATCAAAATCACTCAGTATTAGGGTGTTTGGTAGGACCTTTATATTTCCCAATGTTTCCAGAAATGCGGAATGGGGGTTCTGGGACATGATGGGTGATCTATAGCAAGCTACAATTTGAACTGCAGTTTTGCCCGTTGTTAGTTGCACGTGGATGATCTCTGAAGCATCATGCTGTGCCACTAACCTGGAGGTGTGGGTATCCTTGATGAATATGGATATGCCCCCACCTTTTGTATTTCGGTCCGGGTTATGTGGCCGAAATGTATGGTATGAGTTGTAGCCTGGTAGTGCTGGGGTGCTCTCTGGAGCCTTAAATCAGGTTTCTGTTACTGCACATATATCGATTTTCTCCATACTGAGGAGTGCCACGAGTGCGTGCATTTTGAGGTTTAGACTTTTGGCATTGAGTAGCATTACCCTCAGTTTTTTGTTACTTGTGCTATTTATGGCGGTGGGTTTATCTTTTGAGCCTTGCCTAAAAAAGGCACTATGGGGGTGACAAGAGGCCTGGCCAGTATTTGAAAGCCTAAGGGTGACAGCTGCAAGCCGTCTCTAGCGAAGCAGCGTGGCTTGTCAAGCATGTCATCCCAGGTGGACAGACACTGGATCCTCTTTCAATGACACCAGAAACTTAGCCAATTGTTGAAATTGATCATTTTTCCTTTATACTGTGGTATCATTCTTGGTGGAGGGCAGGATGCTGCTCAGGGTCGGGGTCATACCGGCCTGGGCTACAAGATCAGAGAGCTCTTCCATGTCTCTTTTCATGTAGTCCTGGGAGGTATGGCTCAGGTCATTCACACTAACATGGACAATGACAGAGTCGTATTTTTACTTGCTCTGGAGTGACCTGAGTGCTTGTGTTATGTGGTGGATCCTGGCACCCGACAGGCAGCTAACAGTAACTTCTCCTTATTCAGCCTAGTGAGTGGGACGTCAGTGTGCCTGACTATAGAGTCACCTATTACTAATATGTTGGGTATGTTATTTTGCCTTAAGGGCTGTGATTGCATGGCACACTGGTTTTGTGAAGTATGTGTTTCATGATTTGTGTTGGGGGGTGGAGGTTGCTTGGATGTCTGCTTTGGAGGTCTCTGTTGCTTTTGCAGATTTTTATTTAGAGCCTCCGAGTATGTTTTAGTGTATTTATGTGTGTTTTTTCCCGGTGCTGGTTTAATGGGTCTATGTCAGACTGGTGGTATGATGTAAGTATTTCCCTTCTCCTCTTGACTGTCTGATCCAGCCTTGGGTTGAGAGAGCTTAGCCTCCAGTTTGGCTGTATAATTGCATCTCTCGCATATATTAGTGTTTGGTGGTAGCAGGAGAGGGTTGTCTGTGTACATGAGGCAACTGTAACATTGTCTCAAAATGCCCAGATTCACCAGTTGGACTGGAGAGTACACCTGAAACTGCTCTTTGGACATGCCTGGATAGGTACAGTGAACTGTTTTACTGAATGGCTGGTAAGGTTGAATAGAGAGCCTTGTCCTTCTGTACAGTATAGGAGGGTCTAGTGCTAGGGTTTATAAGTGCTTGCTATGAGTTTTGAGCAAGTGCTGGGCTGAGAAATTAATGACTTGAGTGCTTAAGTTGAAAGTTTGTCTAGTTCCAAGGGAAAAATTGAAGAGGAGACTTTGTGGAGCCGGGAATAGTTATACCCCAGCTAACCAGTGCTGCCTGGCGTGCAAAACTGGGCAAATATGGTATTTATAGCAGGGAAATGAAAGATAGAAATTAGCCCAAAATGGCCAAAAAACTACTAATTTCTGGCCTGAAACCACTACTCAAGGGACAGATAGGCTGCTCAAAGCTCCCCTCTCTCACAGGTGAACAGAGAAACTTCCTTCTATCCAAGTAAGGTATGGGCAAACACAGAGATTTTTAACACAGCCCTGAATTCAGCACTTAACCTGTAAACTGGACTATACTAGCTTAGAAAGGGGGGAAACAAGCATATTTTTCATAGGTGTGTACTAGGCTAATGGCCCTGGATTCTTTACAAGCCTAGCCCATAGGATTACCCTGGCATAGTGCCACCCAACCTTAGTTCCCAGTGCCTCTGCTGAGTAGAGCCACCAGAGAATCCCCTTGGTGAATTTTCTATTTTCCATTCACTCATCAAGGTTTCTCTTGAAGAGGGCCATTGAGGTGCTCTGTTTGACATGTATGGGAAGTCTGTTCCATAGCATGAGCAGTCTCTGGGTTATGAACCTGTCCCTCCAGCATGTTATGTTGATTGTGGTAATGAGGTAGAGGTCTCTGGAGCATGTGGTGCAGAGGGAGTGGGATTTCTAACAGAGCTGGGCCAGACATGGCTTTGTAGGTCAAGCAGAGATCACCTCTAAGTAGGCAATATGAGACAGTGAATAGTTGGAGTTTTTTGAGTCTGCCCATATAGGACAAGTGTTTAAGGCCTAGGATCCTCTTTGAGAGGTACTTTTGCAGCCTCCCCAGTTGTTGTAGGTGTCTAGTGAGGTACATGCCAAATGGGGCATTGTACTCGATGATTGGGCTAATGAGGGAAGAGTAGAGGGAGACAATGACCTCATTCTTCCTGGATGCAAAATCCTTAGTAATGAGATGTGCCACATAGAAGGACTTTCTGACTACAGTGGCAATGTAGTGGTCAAAAGAGAGGTTGCTGTCAACCTGTGCTCCCAGATCTCTTATAACGCCTTCTGTGTTCAGTGGACTACCATCGATGTGATAATTCATGGGAACCGGGTTTTTCCCAAAGGGGATGACGACACATTTTTTGGCAATGAGCTTAAGGCCATAGTTCTGACACCAGTTGTTGGTCTCAGTGAGGCCTTTCTGTAGGATGTCAACATCACTTGGGGAGTTAATAATAGCTCCCAACTTGCAATCGTCTGTGAACTTTGTCAGCCAGAGTCCCTTCGTGTTGGCCTGGACTTCAGAAAAGTGATACCAAACAGGAGAGGACCCAGGACCGAACCCTGTGGGACTCCACTCGTGACTGGTCGGCAGTCTGACTTGGAGTCAGCTACTTTCACACTGTCGGTTCTAGCTGTGAGCCAGTTTGCCACCCACCTAGTGATATATGGGTTGATGCCTAGCTTAGTGAGTTTTTCTAAGATTCCTGAGTGGGGAATGGTATCAAAGGCCTTGGTCAGATCAAGGTTGGCTGTATGAACCATCTTGCCTTCATCCACAGCTCTGGTGACTGACTCAAAGTAAGTCGACCAGGTTGAGCAGGCATGATCTACCCTTCACAAAACCAAACTGTGTGGGATCCAGAGTTTGGAGATTCCCTATATCCTTGTTTATTAGGTCCATGATGATGTGTTCCATAGCCTTACATATCAGACTCATCAGGCTAATGGGGCAATATTTCCCATGGTCTGTAATCACTCCTCTTTTGTGGAGAGGGATGACTGTAGCAGTGCGCCATTTAGTAGGGACAAAACCTGAGGTGAGGCTGTGGTTGAACAGGGCACTCAGGCGAAGTGCCAGTTCACTCTGCAGTTCATGTAGAAGACAGCCTGGGATATTGTCAGCTCCCACAGAAGCTGTATTCTTGGCCTTACACAGTGCTGTTTTAACCTGTGCAGCAGTAATACTGGGTGTCTGGAAATCTACTAGTACTGTGATTGGTCCTTTGGGCGGAGGAGAGGGGTAAAGTTGGCACTGAATCTGTTGGCCAGTATATTGGCAATATCCCTTTCCTCTCTCAATTGGTTCACCACCTATCTCTCTAACAGGCAACAAGCTGTCCAGTGGAAAAAAAGCCACCTCCTCTTTCCTTAACACACCCACTGGTGTCCCCCAAGGTTCCATCTTAGGCCCTCTCCTTTTCAATATTTTCATAAATGATTTCTTCCACTCAATTCCGCATGCTAAACTTATTCAATATGCAGATGATTCTACAATTATCTGTGCAGCCAGATCCATCCCCACTCTTTTAAAACTAACTCAAGATGCCTTTTCTACCACAGAACAGTGGATGAAGGACAATCATCTAGCACTCAATGCATCAAAAACCAAACTTATGGTATTTACCCCCTCAAAAACCAAAACCTTTGATAGTAAACTATTCTCCATCACTAGACAGAATAATACACCTCTCGAACTAGTATCTGAAACCAAACTACTAGGAGTCCAGATTGATGACCAGCTTAAATTCAAAAGCCACCTACAACTAAACATAAAAAAAAACCCACCAAAAACTCGGCATGCTCTACCATAACTACATCTACAAAGATCACTCTCGCTACTACATTTCTCATCCCCTCTCTCCTTTATGGTGCCCCTCTCCTAACAAACCTACAATCATCTCTCAAAATGAAACTGCCCTCCTGTTATAATAAAATTGCCAAATTTGCCACCAGCCACAAATCATCTACCCATCACTGTGCATCTCTGCACAAACTCAATTGGCTAGAGCTTCCTCACTATCTCTCATATACTCAGCTCACTTTTGCTCACAAACTAATTTTTCACCCCTCCCTCTGTCCCTCTCCCAACTCTACCTTTAAAATGCGCATGCCACAAAGACTCCTAAGATCTAATAACCAAAACCTAATACAGCTGTACAAACCCCTTCACTCTCCAGGACAAAACCTCCTGTCCTATGCCCTTGCACACATATGGAACTCACTTCCTCCCTTTATACATATCACCACCAACCTCCCTGCCTTTAAAAAATCACTGCACTCACATTTAAAATCCTCATGGGAATGCTCCTGCTCCCACCCCTCATAGCCTATTCCCCACCTCCTACAAACAACTATATCATATATTACTAGACACTAAATTAAGCCAACTGTAACAACATCTTATCATTTCACAAATCCTACAGTTCCATTCAAGAAACTATATATATACTACAGCAATGCTTGCTCTTATACAAAACGTAACCTAAGAATCTTTATTTCATCTGCTCATATCTTAGTTTCCTACAAAATGAAACCCAAAAAATATCATTGTAACTGCTTAACCTTTGTTTTGTTTTTTTTCTGTAACCCACAAATGACTGAATTTTTAAACTGCTGTAATCTTTTTCTTACTACTGTTTAAAGATTTGTCTCTAATCTACAAATGATTGAAATTGTAAACTAATGTAATCTTTTTGTAATCTTTGTTTTGGAGCTTTTCTCCCCAGGACTCTATTGAAAATGGGTTCTTTTTGGCCCAATGAACTATCCTGGTAAACCAACTGCAAATAAATAAAAATAAATAAAATCTATTGGCTTGTTATAGGAGGTAGCATTGTGCAGTAGCTCAGAGTAAATCTGTGTATTGCTGTGGAGATACTTTACATAACTATAGAAGGCCTTGTGGTTGTCTTTACTATCTGCTGCAATCCTATTTTCATAGCTAGCTAGCTTTACCGGATTTGATGAGGGATCTCAACTTTTTGTTAAGGCTGATAAGGGAGTTTTTACAGTCTTGGGGCTTCACCTTATTCCACATCAGTTTCCTCCTTCTGTTGTAAAGTTTGTTTATGGCAGGGGACCAGGAGATTGGCTTTGTTTTTTTTTGGAGGAGAGTGTCTTGGTTCTATTGAGTATGGCAAGATCCATGCATTTGTGTACGTGTTTGTACAGTGCATTGGTGTATGATTCAGTGGTCATGCAACTATTCTCTATTTGCATGGGTGCCGTGAAGTTAGCCACCTCTGTTTTTAGGAGCCCAAAGTTAGCTTTTGAGAAGTTTTTCATGGTAGTTACCTTTGCGGGGGGTGTGAGGGATGTGTATTTCCAAGGTGATTAGTTTGTAGTTAGATCTAACCAGGGAGGAGTTGACCATTGGTGTAGAGCAATGGTCACCCATGTTAGTAATGACCAGGTCAAGGATGTTGCTACCTCTAGTGGGGGTAAGAACAAGCTGGTTCAGGGCATGGAATTAATGAATTCCAGGAAATTTTGGGCAAGTGTATTGGTACATGAGTAGTTTTCCCAGTTAATGGAGGAGTAGTTGAAGTCATCCAGTATGAGAGTGTTAGGTTGGACCCTAATATTCTCTAGAGTGCTAAGGAATGTGGAGTGTGAGTATTGGGACATGGTTGGGGACCAATAGCAGGTTATGACCTGAATTTCTGTCTTACCCAGTGTTATCTGCACCTGAAGTATCTCTGATGCATTATGTTGGGCTACCATTCTGGAGGTGTGGACATCCTTTATGAATATGGAAACACCACTACCTTTGGGGCTTCGGTCCAAGTTCTGTGGCCAAAAGGCATGGAATGGGTTATAGCCTGGTAGTGCAGTGCTGCTTTCTGCTGCTTTAAACCAGGTCTCTGTTACAGCACAAATGTCGATGTTCTCCATTTTTAGGAGTGCCTTGAGCGAGTGCGTTTTGAGATTTAGACTTCTAATGATGAGCAGCATGACCCTCCGATTGCATTTGTTTGTAGCCGTTATGTTGGTAATTTGGTCTTTGGAACACTGCCTAAAAAAGGCACTATAGCGGTGGGAAGAGCTTTGGCCAGTATCTGGAAGCCCAGGGGTGACAGATGCAGGCCATCTCTGGCAAATTCTCAAGGTCTGTCAATCATGTCATCCCAGGCAGACAGATACTGGAACCCCTTAGAATGACACCAGAAACTTAGCCAATTGTTGAAATCAATCCTTTTCTGCTTGAATGTGAACCATCATACTGGGAGATGTAAATATAGATTGGCTTTCATTACAAACTCCCAACACTACCTCTTGTATTAACCTGCATGGGTTTGAGCAGCTAATCACAACCTCTACTTATATTAATAAATCTCACCTCCCTAGCTCTCTTCTAGACTGGATTTTGGTCTCCAACCCCCAAAACTATCATAACCCCCAAACCCTGCCAAATGCCCTTAGTGACCACTGCCCTATAGCAGTCACTAGACATACTCCCCACTATACCAAACCCTACAAGTTTATTACCCCCCGCAAACTTTCACAATTCTGTCCCGACTCCTTTATTGACTAACTCTCTAGAATTAATTGGTCTCATCTCACCACTCTCCCCTTAGATGAAGCTGTCCACTCCTTCAGCACTACCTTCCTTAACATTCTCGACTCCCTCGCCCCTCTCCGCACAATTAGAATCAAATCCAACACTGCTCCTTGACTTACTAAATCCACCCGAACACTCATGAAAAACCGGACAGGATATGGAAAATGTGGACTAAAAAAAGGACCCTTTCTCTTCTTCAGAAATATAAAGAATATAGAAATAAAATTAAAAAAATCATCCACAAAGACAAAATGAACTTCTATGCTAATCCCCCCACTACTCTAAAATCAGACCTTAAAAAATTCTGGAACTCTATCAATCATTTTCTACATTCTGGAAACCCTTCCCCTCCAAATCCATGCTCTAATATAACCCCTGAAGACACAGCCATTAAATTTAACAATCATTTTATAAACTCGATAACTACCTTAATCAATTCTCTTCCCCCAGCAACATTGCCAACGCCCTCACTAACTCAGTACCTCTTCCCAGCCCTTCTAACTCTTTCTCTCTTAAAGCAGTACCAACTAACTATATAAAATCTTTGCTCTCTAAACTCAAACCCTGCTCCCCCTCAGCTGACAACCTACCCTCCTATTTCCTACAGATTGCTTCTGAACCTCTGGCCTATCCTGTTTCTGTTTTGATTAACTGCTCTATTTCTGAATCCTATGTCCCCACTCTATGGAAACATTTCTTTACATTACCCATTCACAAAGGTGGCAATTCCTCAGATATATCAGACTTCAGACCAATTGCCATACTTTCTCCTCTCATCAAAATCCTAGAGAAATGCATTCACAAGCAGATAATGCATTACCTTCACCAGGAAAACCTTCTTACACCCACTCAGCATGGATTCCATCCCAATCATAGTACAACTACACTAATATCCTTCATCAACACAGTTGCTCGTGATAACTATAAACTTGTCTCATGCCTGCTCCTCGACCTCTCTAAAGCCTTTGACACTGTCTCCCACCCTCTCCTCTTGGACAAACTCACTAACTTAAATTTCTCTCCTTCTACCATCTCTTGGTTCTCTAGCTACCTCTCTAACTGCCACTAATCAGTCAAATGGCTCTCTGCACTATCCCTCCTCTCATTATGCAAATAGGTGTCCCCGAGGGATCCATCCTTGGACCACTGCTCTTTAATATTTTCACTAATTTATTCTATACCTCTTGTCCACAGTCATCACTTGTGTAATATGCAGATTACTTTACTGTTATCACCATTGCTGACAACCCATCAGACCTCCACTCTACTACCCAGGCATCATTCAACACCAATGAGACATGGCTTAGTGATAACAAACTAATTCTTGAGCCTAAGAAAACTAAACTTCTACTTTGCCTCCCCAAAAATCTCACAGTCTCAAAGGTACATTTACCATTTTATGAAGCAAGAACACCATCATCACAGTTGAACCTAGTACTAAATTGCTAGGTGTCACAATAGATGATCAGCTTAAGTTTGATCTACATACTACAAACTGCATCAAAAAAACTTACCAGAAACTTGGACACCTCTTCCGCAACAAGAAATACTCAACCAATACAGCCCGAAAAACTCTCTCTCATAGGTTCATAGGTTCATAGGTTCATACTAGGCTATCTGCCCAAGGGCATTTATAAGCCTAGCCCATAGTTATGTGGCTTTCGCCACCCCTTTAGTTTGAAGAAAACTATGCCTATTATTTTGCTGTGCCTCTGTCAAGCAGTGACACTGAAGTAATCCCTGGGGTATATCTGCGATCTCCCATCCATTGGTCAAGATTCCTCTTGAACAAGGCCAGCGAGGTGCTCTGCCTCACATGTACCGGGATTTTGTTCCACAGCATAGGGAGTCTCTGGGTGATGAATCTGTCCCTCCAGCACGTTCTATTAATAACCGTGTCAAGGTTTAAGTCTCCGCCCTTGTGGTTCTGAGGGATCTAGATTTTTTGAGGTGAAGCATATTCATCAAATCTGGGTTTGACATGGCCTTATATGTCAGGCACAGGTCACCTCTGAGCAAGCGGTATGCGACTGAATAGAGCTGGAGTTCTTTCAGTCGGGCAGCATAAGACATATTTTTGAGACCTTTATCCTTTTGGTGAGGAACTTTTGGGGCCTTTCCAGCTGCTGCAGGTGTCGGGTCAGATACATTCCGAATGGGGCATTGTACTCAATCATAGGTCTAATGAGTGATGAGTACAGGGGACGATGACCTCCTAGATCTAGATGTGAATCCCTTCATGATCAGGTGGGCAATGTAGAAGGTTTTCCTAACTACTTTGGCAACATGAGTGTCAAACGAAAGGTTACTGTCAACCTGGGTCCCCAGATCCCTGATGACTTCTTCTGTGCTCAGTGGATTGCCACCTATATGGTAGCTAGGGGTAACCTTGTTTTTCCCAAAGGGTATGACTATGCATTTCTTGGCGTTTAACTTTAGGCCATCGCTCTGGCACCAGTTATCCATTTCTGTGAGGCCCTTCTGAAGGATATCTGTGTCAGATGTGTTTTCGACTATGGCGCCCAGTTTGCAGTCATCTGCAAACTTTGTCAGCCATAACCCTCTTGTGTTTGCTTGTACTTCAGAAAAGTAGATGCCGAACAAGAGTGGTCCCAGGACTGAGCCCTGTGGGACACCACTTGTGACAGGCTTTGAGTCTGACATGGCGCCAGCAACTCTGACCCTGTGGGTTCTGTAACCCATCTTGTGATGTATGGGTTTACATTAAAGCTGATGAGTTTTTTGATGATACCTGAGTGGGGTATTGTGTCGAAAGCCTTTGCCAGGTCGAGGTAGGCTGTATGGACTGCCTTGCCCTCATCAATGGCCTTGGTGACTGTTTCGAAAAAGTCAACCAAGTTTAAAAGGCATGATCTGCCTTTGACAAAGCCAAACTGGGTTGGATCCAAGGTCTGCAAGTTCCCTATGTCTTTATTTATGAGTTCCATTATGATCCTCTCCATGGCTTTGCAGATAAGGCTTGTCAAGCTAATGGGACGGTAATTTCCAGGGTCGGTGGAGGCACCGCCCTTGTGAAGTGGGACCACAGTCGCCGTGCGCCACTCCTTGGGTACGTATCCTGAGGTGAGGCTAAGATTAAACAGCTGTCCTAACTGCGGGTTTAATTCCTCATTGAGTTCTTGGAGCACACAGCCGGGGACACCATCCGGTCCCATGGATGCTGTGTTTTTTGCCTTGGAGAGAGCAGTTCTCACTTGGGCGTTGGAGATGTTTGGGGGGCTACAATCCTCTGGTATAGATATCTCTCCTTTTGGGGGGGAGGGGGGGAGAAGTTT
The DNA here is from genome assembly GCF_019279795.1 of Protopterus annectens. Taxonomy (NCBI): domain Eukaryota; kingdom Metazoa; phylum Chordata; order Ceratodontiformes; family Protopteridae; genus Protopterus; species Protopterus annectens. The sequence continues at coordinate 1,378,334,093 of NC_056746.1, forward strand.
GCACTGAACCTGTCATGTCATGTCATGCTTTACTACTTCCAACACTCCTATACAGCTGTCACATATTCACAAACCTTAACACCACACTCGTTTCTAAACTTGAACCTACCTACAATAAGGTGGCCAGATTTGCAGCAAACCAAACCTATAAGTCTCACCACTGCTTATCACTTCAACTAGACTGGCTTGAATTCCCTCACCTGCTCCAACTATATCAACTACAAATCATCCACTCCAGCCTCTGTTTACCCTCTTTCTGCCCCAGCCTCCCTTCTATCATATCTAAATATTCCCCTGCTAGGACTCTACGCAGCACAGACCAAGAATTGTTACAAATTTATAAACCCAAAACCAAATGTCTTCTCTATAACTATAACCTAGCTAAATCCTGGAACCAACTTCCCTTAGAAATAAAGTCCCTTGACCATAGCAAGAGTTCCAAATTAGCCACAAGAAAATACCTAAAACAAAAATGGTCTTGGCACTCTAGTCATCCACCCTGAAATTATTATCCTTCCACCAAATACTCCCTCCCACTCCAAATGTACCTCTAACCTTGTACTCCCACCTCTTCCTTCCTTCGTTACATTCGCTCATAATACCCTCCCACTACTACCTTTCCTCCCTGTCTGTCATATCTATACTCAATCTGACTGCTCCTAAATAACTAACTTTAACAAGTCTAACAGGTCACCGCTACTTTATTTCCTTTTTATCTTCATCTAACTTTTGTATATATGCTTTCTAAACCCTAAAACAACTAGGTGCTATTCATTTAAAATGATATTGTAACAGGTTTCATAATCTTTTGCTGACTGTTAAGTATTTCGTACTATTCATTTAAAATTATATTGTAACAGGTTTCATAATCTTTTGCTGACTGTAAATTATTTCGTACTATTCATTTAAAATTATATTGTAACAAGTTTCATAATCTTTTGCTGACTGTAAATTATTTTTGCAAAATTCTTTTCTCTGAGGAGCTTTTCTCCCCGGGTCTCTGCTGAAAATGAGCCAAAAGCTCAGTCAGACTAACCCAATTAACAAATGTAAAATACATAAATAAAATTGTACGGTGGTATCATTCTGGGTGATGGTAGGATTCTGCACAGGGCTAGGATCATACCCACCTGGGCTACATATTCTGAGAGCTCCTCCATGTCTCTTTTCATGTAGTCCAGGGAGGTACATCTCAGGTCATTCACACCCACATGTACAATGACAGAGTCATATTTGTACCTGTTGTTGAGGGACCTGAGTGCATGCATTATGTGGTGAATCCTGGCAACTGACAGGCAGCTGACTGTTACTTTCTCCTTATTCAGCCTAGTGAGTGGGACATCAGTGTGCCTCACTATCGAGTCACTTGTGACTAGTGTGTTGGGCATGCTGTTTTGCCTTAGGGGCTTTGGTTGAGTGGTGCACTGTTATACTGATTAAAGTTATTTACTTCCCACATAAGACTAAGGGCTCTTTTAGTCTGGACATTACATTCAAGATTTCATCAATGAGCTTGAAGCAAAAGTGATGGGACTCACTATACCACTAAGAAACTTAATTAACAGAACTGAACCTATTCCATAAGGCAGAAAAACAAAAATAAACTGCTAGGTAGTTGTGGCGTAAAATCAAACTTTAATAAAATAACAACAGCAAAGAATTAAGATAAGTGCTCCCAGCACCAAAAGTACTACCAAAAATCCAAAAGGCAAACAGTCAAAATATATAAGGCTGTAACCAAACTGAGAATAAAACAGCTTTATTAAAACAATAAATATAGCAGCATCAGATCATAAGTGCTTTCAGGTAGAATCCCTTCATCAGATGATAACTATTAAAACAAACATCACATCCTATATAAAACAGCATAGTCAATCAGATTCAATAATTTACTCTCCTTTTTGCTAAGGCTGGTTTAAAAGGAACCACATCATTTAGCCCTGGGGCTTTGTCAGCTCCCAGTCTTAATATCTATTGCATTTCCGTATATTCACTCTCATTCCTCACATTTCCCATTCTCTGACTTCTGTTAATAACAGATATAGCCATAAAAACAAAAGCATGACCTTCATGTATAGCTCTATGTTTATACAATGTATTTTGTTCCTTTTGTAGTCTAATATCAGACAAATGCTTAGAAATTCTATCTTTAAACCTACAGTTGGTTTTATCTACATAGTAGGCAGTACATATTTGGCAGCTAGCAATATAAACCACATTATATGTATTACAATCAGCATATGCATTCATAGAATAACATTTATTAGTTCAAGGATGTACAAAGCAAATTTCTTGCTTAATATATCTGCATGCCTTGCAATTGTGACAGGGAAATGTTCCCTTACTTTTAATATTACACCTTTTTTAGTCATTACAGGAGGGTTCATGGCACAAGATATCTTTCAGATTCTTATTTCTTTTAAAAACAAATCTAGGTTGTGTTCCTACAACTTTAGTTATATTTTCATCTGTGAGTAAGATTGTCCAGTTATTCCTGATGATGTCACATATACCACCTATATCACTGATGATGTCACATATACCACCGATATCACTATTGTTGGTCAAACTCAAGTGCATCCCTTTATTGCCATTACATGCCAAAGCATCAGTGCTGCTTTGTGATCCTCCCCTATCAATCCATGGTCTAGCTTTCTACCTCCTATATGTCCCACTATTTCTCAATTCCTTGTCTAGCACATTCCTAGTATACCCCATTTTTTGAAAATTAGTCTTTAAGGAATCTAATTCATGATTAAATGTACTCTCATTCGTACATAGCCTAGATACTCTACATATCTGCCCTTCTACTATATTCTGGAACATATATCTAGGGTGCATACTATCAAAACTCAAAATGCTATTAGTTCAGCAAGGTTTCCTATATAGTGATGTCTCCACAGTACCAGCTATATACTTGGACACACAAACATCAAGATACTCAATGTTAGAATCAGAAAAATTCAATGAAAACCTAAAAAGCTAGTAGTCGATTCTAAATATTCAACAAAAGACATAAGTTCATTCTCTGTGCTTCCCCATAAAATAAAAATGTCCTCCACAAATCGATTATAGAACAAAAGTTTATCTTTCCATGCATATTCAACTTCAAATATTGCCATAACTTCCCAATAAGCCAGGATAAGGTTAGCATATGAGTTCGCACAAGACGTACCCGTAGCTATACCTTGTCGCTGGCAATAATAATTATTTTGGCAAAGAAACGCGTTATTCTCCAATACTAATCACAGCACTGAACCCAGGTGAATATTATCTTCTAGATGCATGTGATTTTTACTATTAAGTATCTCACTCAAAGCATTAATACCATATGTATTGTCAATTACAGTAAATAAATTCTTTACGTCAAGGGTAGCGAATATATATAGGAAGTAACCTGAGTTTCCTGTAAATATGCACCCAAAGTTAGTAAAAATGTTGCTGTATCCTTTAATATTCTTGGGAACTCAAGCAAAATAGGTCTAAGGCTACATTCTAACCATATAGAAATATGTTCCGTTACCCACCCCCTACCAGATACAATAGGTCTTAGGGTTTTTTTTTTCATCCTTATGGATCTTTGGTAAAGCCTTAAAGACCGTAATGGTAGGATGTTCAATATACAAGAATAAATCCAAAAGTGAGGCAAGTACTACCATACTGTATATGAAGCAACTTCACTTTATTAAAACAATAAACGCAATATCATAAGTGCTTTTGGGTAAATCCCTTCATCAGATGATAAAGGGATTTACCCAAAAGCGCTTATGATACTGCTTTTATTGTTTTAATAAAGGGAAGTTGCTTCATATACAGCGTGGTAGTACTTGCCTCACTTTTGGATTTATTATTTGGATTTTTTGGCAGTACTTTTAGTGGAAGGAGTCCTTTACCTTTTGTTCAATATACAAGAATGTCAAAAGCTCATGCTCTAGAAGCCCTGTTCTTTCCATATTTAATAAAGACTTATGTACTTTCTGTTTATAGGAATTAACCGTAAGTGGTGATAACTGAATAAACGTCTGTGCATCAGCTAGAAGACAATGGATGTCAACTCACTTTTTACGTCCATCCCCAACACCGTAGGGGTGAGTACATTAGGATGTTTCTTAGCCGGAACTCTAAGTATACGCATGAGAAGATATACTTATTGTGTAGTCTACTTGTGTGGGATAGTACACCTGAGTTGCTAAGTGAATTTGTACAATATTTGAATGGTATAAGTGACTTTCTCAGGTTTCTCAGGTTTTCGTATGAATACACTCTGGAGAGTATACCTTTCTTGGATGTCAATGTTAGTAAGACTATTGGGGGTCACTGGGGGTCACTGGGCCAGTGGATACCACATCCCACAATGCCGAATCCTTCACAAATGCTTTCTATGGACATCTCCAAGAATGCATGGATAATGCAATCCCAAATAAATCCAAGTCCCTCTCCACCAAAGGCAAGCGTCCTGTCTGGTGGACCTCAGCCATTAACAAATTGTATAACAAAAGAAGGAAGCTACTGCACGACAGAGCAAAATCCCATAAAGGGAAGACATCTCTGATCAACATTAGCAGAAAACTATGTTCTCTCATAAAAACATCCAAGGCCAACTTTGAGAGAAAAATCGCTAAGGACACTAAAGATAACCACAAAGCCTTCTTCAGCTATGTTAGAAACCTGGAAACCCTCAGATATGCTCAGAGTTAGTTCACAACAACAAAAATACACTGAACCCACAGATATTGCCAACATTCTGGCTGACAGGTTCAGTGCAAATTTCTCCCCTCCCTCACCCCCAAAAGAAGAAATACTTATCCCAGCAGAATGTAATCTCCCTGTCATCTCAGATGTCCAAGTGAGAACCACCCTCAACAAAGCTAAAAACACAGCATCAATGGGACCTGATGGTATCCCCGGTTGCGTGCTACGTGAACTCCAAGAGGAGCTAAACCCGCACATAAAAATGCTATTTAACCTTAGCCTTACTACAGGATATGTACCTGAACACTGGCGTACAGCAACAGTGGTCCCACTCCACAAAGGGGGTACCTCTACAGACACTGGGAACTACCGCCCCATAAGCTTAACCAGCCTGGTCTGCAAAGCTATGGAGAGAATCATTATGGAACTCATAAAGAGAGACATAGGGGACCTACAGACACTTGACCCCACCCAGTTCGGCTTTGTAAAGGGCAGATCCTGCCTTTTGAACCTGGTTGACTTTTTTGAAACAGTCACTAGAGCCATTGATGAGGGCAAAGCAGTCCATACAGCCTACCTGGACTTGGCTAAGGCCTTCGACACAATACCCCACTCAGGCATCATAGATAAGCTCAACAGCTTAAATGTAAACCCTTATGTCACTAGATGGGTTGCAAACTGGCTAAGGGATAGAACCCATAAAGTTAAAATCGCTGGAGCAATGTCAGACTCAAAGCCAATCACAAGTGGTGTCCCACAGGGATCTGTCCTGGGACCCCTCTTGTTCGGCATTTATTTCTCAGATGTTAAAGCAAACATGGGAGGGTTGTGGCTGACAAAGTTCGCAGATGACTGCAAACTAGGTGCCATAGTCGATACACCAGCGGACACATACATCCTACAAAAAGGCCTCACAGAAACGGACAACTGGTGCCGGAGTCATGGCCTTAAACTAAATGCCAAAAAATGTATAGTCATGCCCTTTGGGAAAAACAAAGTACCCACAAATTATCACATAGACAGCAACCCACTGAGTATGGAAAAAGTAATCAGAGACCTAGGGACCCAAGTCGACAGCGACCTCTCATTTGACACCCATGTTGCCAAAGTGGTTAGAAAAACATTCTACCTTGCACACCTTATCATGAAGGGATTCACATCCAGATCCAAGGATGTCATTGTACCCCTATACTCCTCCCTCATCAGACCCATGATTGAGTACAATGCCCCATTTGGTATGTACCTCACCCGGCATTTGCAACAGCTGGAGAGACCACAAAAGCACCTCACCAAAAGGATCAAGGGTCTCCAACATATGTCTTATTCTGCCAGACTAAAGAAACTCCAGCTCTATTTAGTAGCATACCGCCTGCTCAGAGGTGATTTCTGCCTGACGTACAAGGCCATGTCCAATCAGGAACTGATGGACATGCTCCACCTCAAAAAATCCAAATCCATCAGGACCACGAGAGCTAAAGACTTAAACCTCGGCACAAGTATGAATAGGACATGCTGGAGGGATAGATTCATAACCCAGAGGCTTCCCATGCTTTGGAACAAGATCCCAGTCCATGTTAGGCAGAGCCCCTCACTGACTCTCTTCAAGAGAAATCTTGACGAGTGGATGGGAGATCGTAAGTTTACCCCAGGGGTCACATCTGTGTCACTTCTAGACAGGGGCACAGTAAACTAATTCTATTATATAAGGGGACCTTCATTGTGTCACTACTAGACAGAGGCACAGTATTCTAAATCTATTCTGTGCATTTTTGTACCATTTCATGGGGTGGCGAAAGCCACATCACTATGGCTAGGCTTACAAATGCCCCAGGGCAGATAGCCTAGTACTAAACTATGAAACTATGAAACTATGAGACTAGTTTATATCATAAACCCTGGAAAATGAATAATGTTATGCATGCTCGTAGTATGCATCCTAGGTATGTTAAAAGAAATGTCCTGAAGGGTCAATTTTTCAGGGCAGCATGTCTACACACTTCCTAAACTTTAAGTTGGCAAGAAAAAAAAGTTCTTCTCTCATTTTAAACTGTAGCAAACTACTGGCTATAATGGTTTACACATAATCACTCTTTTGTCAACATTTCTGAAGGCAGGCTG
>NC_056746.1:1378353402-1378370902 GCF_019279795.1 Protopterus annectens
TATATGGAATAGATTAATAGAGTGTGTACCTCTGAATTGTCCAGATTTTTGCAGCATGTTCAGATTTTTAGCTAATATTTTGGTCTGTTTCTCATAAAATTAGTAGTTTTCTAACAAATCTCTAGGGATTATAGTCACTAAATAATGTCATATATTTGAGTTTCAGACTTCATATCCTTCAGAAAAATGCATGCTAACACAAATCCTTTTTATTCTACCAACCCTCCAAGTTTTTAAGTGCAGTATTTAAAATCTGTCCTTATTTTTGAGCCTTTGTCCCCCCATTTTTCTATGATTTGTCCAGATTTCTAGCACTAAGAGGTTGGGAAGTATGATGGATTGTCATTATCTGAGGGAATGTCAACTTGTTTTTAATTTTTCCAGTACTGACATTGCAGTGTAACATGGGAAGAGGGGGGGGGGGCTGCACTCCTGTGTGTGCGTGTGTGTGTGCTGTCCTTTGGATAAGAATTTAAACCAAGGCCCCATTTGCCTGAGACGGTGGTAGCTCAGGTGGATGTAAAAGAGGCTTTGGCACATTTCAGAAGAGTTGGGTAATTTTATCACTGTCCTGGTTAAATTTCTCCTAGTTATTATGAATACCACCTTGGGTATCCCCTGAAAAGAGGCTGCTGGGATAGTAGGGATAACCCTGTCAACAAAGTATGAAATAAATAAACAAAAAATAAATAAATACAAATAGTTATTTAGAATAATGTAAAAACATCCTAGTATGTAAACTGAGGCAAATTGACTGCACAGTAAAATATACAACAAAGGAAGTAAAGTAGCTTAAGACATTCACGTATGTGACAAAACAGTGAAAGGTGACGGCACTTACCTCTTCAGCTTGATTCTCTATCAATCTGCTTATGTAACTGCATCCACCCAAGTCGCTCTAAATAGCATCATTATACTCAGCTGATGGCGTTCCTTGTCCTTCACAGTGTATTCCACACATATACCCCCACCAGAGTTGTGCAGTCCATCCGAGCTTGATTTCACTCTTTAGTATTTTTCTGGATAGCACAACTTACGCATTTTTTCCCTCTTTTTATCTTTCCTTAGTCAAGCATGTGATCCTTTTTCATATCTTAGCATTATGAATACACTCCTTTCTTTTCTCTGTGCCAGATGTCCAGGAGAAGTGTCAGCTGTAGGATACTGGAAAAATACTTACTATTTGCTGTTTAACGATAGCTCAGTAACAAAGACAGATAACGTATTCATTTGTGATTGTTTAGCCTTTCTCTGATCACATTTCATCTGGGTTTATCCAGCTTTCCTTTTCTTTCTTCTCTATCCGTTCAGGCTCAGTGTCATATATACAGCCATGCCCACATGGCACATAGTCACATCTAGAAGTGGATAACCAAAAAAAAAAGACCTATGAGGTTCAGTCACCAGGGATCAACACTTCCCAGATGGGGCTTCTACAATGACTCACCTAGGAGGGATGTCAATATTTGCAATTTCTTTAAAGATGTTAAACAGTTAAATAAATCATGCTTTAGTCAGGCAGCCATTATGCTGGAGATACACCACGACTTTTATGGCTTAAGTGTGTGTGTGTGTGTGTGTGTGTGTGTGTGTGTGTGTGTGTGCGCATGCACAATTACTTTTTGGAGTTCTGATCATCCACTCCTTTAAAAGCATGACTAAAAATCTGGCTTTAGTAACCATAAAAGGGGTATAAAGAAAACAGGCACATAAACTCTCAGTGTTGTAAGTATAGCAAGCTAAACCATAAAAAATATAGAGGCCTGACACAATGTGTTACAGAAGTATATGTACCTCAGGAGTCAAGATGGTGTGCCACCTGACCAGTCCCCATGAGAAGCGCACTGGCACAGTCCATGAGTCTGAAATAGTTTGACTGTAAGGAACAATGAAACTGGCATGAACAATTCCCTGAGCATATAGTGACCAGCCAGGAGGAGCTTAGGAGAAGATGGGAGACATGATCAAACACACATTGTCTTGCTTGGCACCTGGGAGACCATGCTATGAATTCCCTACCGTAGCAATCTAAAAAAATGAATAAACATGGGATAGAGTAACCTGGCAGTAATATCACGTCATGACATATAATGAATAAACATGGGATAGAGTAACCTGGTGGTAATATCACGTCATGACATATAATGAATAAACATGGGATAGATTAACCTGGCGGTAATATCACGTCATGACATGATAGCCACCATAAAGTCTCACGACAGCCTGTTTGCATGCCAGCAGTAGAATGGCTTGGGTAACAGTAAGACATGCCAGGCAGGTAAGATCACTTTGCAATAACAATGGGATGGATGGATACAGACATGGCAGTGAGTGCTGCCAACCAGTGAGGTCTAAAGCAGATAATGAGACCTAGCATGGTGGTGTACAATTACTGTCAACCTACTCTGCATCACCATGACACTGTTGGGAATCCCTGATGGTAGGATACATTGCAGAACAAACACTTCAACAAAGTATGTGACACATAAAAAAAGCAAAGCTGTAAGCAACGGTGTAAGTAATTAGCAGCAATACAGGTATGAACAGTGAAATAGGTGTCAAACAGATATGCAGCTATAACAACAATTACATATATGGACCCTGATGTCTGAACAGATGAACATGCCTCCTTTGGCACTTCATTCAGTTGTGCTCTATCACCCCAGATGCTGAAAAACAGAAAAGGAAAAAGAAATAATGTCCTTAAACACCAATAAGTGAATATAGCTGAACAACACTGCCTACCTATGTACAAACAAACACCATTTACTGTGACTCACTGTAGAAGCCTGGCTGTCTACCCCACTCTTTTCATATTCCCATTGGCTAAGAAGGCCATGATGGCACTTCTTCAGGTCACTGTAATGTACTGGTCCCCAATAAGGTGATGCCTTGCCATCACTCACTGCCTTGGCAAGGCAGTGTCAAGCATCCCCCTTGTACTGGGAACATTCATATGAGTTCCCCAGTAGCTGCACCGGGTGGTGCCAATATAAAAGGTAGAGAAATATTTAAAAGTCTCCACCCTACACCATGCAGAAACCCTTCCAAAATCTGACTTTTCAGTAGCCATGGCTCGGCTTGTAAGGGGTCAAAGGCCACTAAACAGGTTGATATCAGGAGAAAAAAAAAAGAGTAATAAAATTTGTATCCGCCCACAATGTAGGAACCAATAATATGCACTGATGGCCAACATGACTGTGATGTAATCCAAAGTCACTACATAGTCATGCATTAATAACAGTGCTGCTTGGGGCTGGGGAGGGTTTAGGCACACTGGACATAAGGTGTTAGGCCTTTGCATCCCATATTATTGTGCGTGGTTCTGACATAGCATCTCTAGGGACCATAAGGCAGATGGCAAGAAGCCTTTGGCCCTTTGGTTACAGAGCTTCCAACACATGCACAAACTGCTCTTTAGTCTATGGAGCATGTGTACAGCCATATACATGTCTAACCATGCAGCCCAGAGCTAGTAGAAAATTTGAGAGATATTTCCCATAAATTGCCTTATTAGCATAACGGCCATGCTATGAGTCCCAGAACTGCACAATATATTCAGCCATTGCCATTATAGTATATACAGCCATTGCCAATATAGTGTACACAGCCACTGCCATTATAGTATATACAGCCATTGACATTATAGTATATACAGCCATTGCCATTATAGTATATTCAGCCACTGCCATTATAGTATATACAGCCATTGCCAATATAGTGTACATAGCCACTGCCATTATAGCTCTCATAGCAGTATCTGCCCCTCTGAATCATCACAAACCTGCATGTTGCCACTCATTGTACAATTTTGCCAATTACATTGTGCTATTAAGTTCAGAATCCCATCCTATGTCTTTTTTCTAGTAATTGTATTACTGTTGTTTGCAATTAACACAATAATATTCTACAGTCTGAAGTGTCAATTGAAAATTCTCAGAAATATGACTGACCAAAGGATAATTTTCCTTAGGGCTGCATCTTTTGTAATGCCTGTGATAAAAGGAGGTACTGCCAGCACGACTAGCTGGTATTTTGTAAATAATTATATGTCATTGGTGAATATCAAAATGATTTATACAAGATGCTTGTGTTACAAATGTATTAGAATTGTATGTCGTATATATCAAACTGCTTTGTACAGGTGCGTGTTGAAAAGGTGTTTGTAAAGTGCTGTGTTTGAAATGTAACCACAGTGTGCCTACTGCAGAGAACAGAAATGTACATGCACTATTGTAACCATTTAAATGTATCTGTTTTAACAGAGGAACAGGAATTTAACCTCAGTCCAGCAAACTTTAGAAAAATATCTGAAATTAAATCACTTTATAGGCTAGGTCATAAAGATCCTATCTCGCAGGTTTCAATGCAGCCAGAGACACAAAGTCTGTACTAGGAAGCTTTCTGTATGGTCTTTGGGGTGAATTAATTGCCACTCAGGAAGAGTGGAAGTGTTTAGTTGATTTATGACCTCCAGAAGCTCAACAGATCTGAGCAAAAGCCATTGAGTGTGTATTTTTATGGGTAGGTGCTAAATACTGCCAGCTGCTAGCAATGGGGGATTTGCCTGGGAACTAGAAGTCAGATGACAAGAAGTGATGTCATTCTGCAAGCTATCCCAGCAGTAATATTTTAGATATTATTTTCTGAAGTCTCTCAGAGTGAGACAGAGCATTCTGTATTCAGTCTTGGACCGGACAACAAGAACCACTCACCACATCATCTGCCTTGCTTTATTAAGTAAGTTACTAGGGAATAGTATAATTCTCTTAGATTCAGTCAGGAATATAGTGAAGCTTAGGTTAGATATTTTTCTTTATTTGTTTGAGCCTGTCTTGCAATGTTGTTTTAAATATTTTCTGTGATTTTTGAACTCTGATGTCACTATGAATATATATTTAGTATTGTGTTGTTCTTTTATTATTTATTATTAAATATATGTAAGCCTCTCATTGTGGCTGATCTTTGTAGAGCTATTTAAGTTTTGAGAGTACTTGCATATTTATTTGGTGACACTGTGTGGGCCCCTCCTAACAGCCTTGCTCTTGGTCAAACTACCATTTGTAGTAATATTAATATTACACAGTAAGATTGGACACCCTTTGTTAAGGGCCTTAAAGTAGCTGTCAAGGGGTTCTGGTGGCAGTGGTAACTACCTTATAGTTTAGGCAAGAGGGGGCACAGCTAATAAAACTGTGCCAACCTCCCCCAGGTGTGTGTGTGTGTGCGTGTGTGCGCGTGTGCGCGTGTGTGTGTGTGTGTGTGTGTGTGTGTGTGTGTGTGTGTGTGTGTGTGTGTGTGTGTGTGTGTGTGTGTGTGTGTAAATTAAATCTTAAAGAGTGTGTATGTGAATTACATGGGCAGGGACGTGAAGCACTGGTTGTACAGAGAGAGTGTTGGAAGATTTGGCTTGGAACCCTGGCTAAGGACTCAACTCTATAACTGTGTCAGTGGGAAGTCTTATTAGGAACATGGAGAAAGGTAGAGGAACCAGCCCCGGACTGACTGTAGTCTCTGTGTGCTCTTAAAGGAAATTGCACTTGATGCAGAGAGCTGCATCTGGAAATACGTGTGTACCTGTTATCCCCCCAGTAAATGTCCCCCCCACAGCTGCCAATGTTGAGGAATGAGGCTCCTTGTTTATCGGCCCAGAGGTGGGATATCCCCATCACATATTGGTTGGCAGTGATGGGTTGTCACAATGCCCAAAATGACATTTTTTTACAAAAACAGGAGATTTGCAGGGCAAACCATACCCAAAATTAATATAAAGGAGTTGATTTCATTTTATTTCCAAAAACAGAATTTTAGTTGTTCCTGTGTCATATCACATTAAACTGTTTCAGGTGCAGAATCATAGTTTTCCTCATGAATTTGAAGAAAGCTGGAAAATAAGAGGACATTTGCCTTTTTTCATGTTTTTGCACATGTACTCAAAAATGGTATGTTCTGTAAAAACAGGGACAAGGTAATAGCCCATTTTCCCTAAAGTGGTAGGGAAATATTTTTGGCTTGACATTTTGTTTTCTTTTGCTCTCCGGTTTAGCACTGCACAATATACTGATTCTTTGGCAGGTTCAGATGACAGGGGCACACTGCTGCCTTTTGGAAGCAGTACAAAATTACTTTTTAATCCTGAGAAATAATTGTTATTCCACAGTAATTACTGTTATGTCATCAAAAGCAGTCTGTAAACAAGGACCTGGCTTCCTAGGCATCAGCACAACAGTAAATGCTCATAAATAAATCTACCGCACTCTTCCACAAGAGGGCAGCAGTACCATTCATGCTTGTCTAAATTCTTCTTGAGAATAATTCAATAATAAAGGTCTGCTAAACAACATCCATAAAGTCACTTGTCAACACATTTTCAGACACACAGAACAATGCTTCCAAACTATATGCAAGAGATACAATAAATAAATAAATAAATACAAACTAGACAATGGATATATTTCTATTTTTATGAACCTTAGATTGTGACAGATTTGCATTACAAGCCTTGTTATAGACAGCTCTCATAACCGGCCAGACATTCTCCTATGTTAAGACTAAAAGTTCTCACAGTATGATATACTATTCTCAGGAAGAAAATATCCACAGAAGGAAAGTCACTGCAAAGGTATGTGGCATAGTAAAAGCTTTACTGTGCATTATTAAATCATTTGACAAAGACAATATATAGCAAAAAAAATGACAGTCTTATTTTTACTTACTGTTCAAAACTAATCTTTAAATAATGCTTGGAATGATTTCTTGCAAAATGATGTTTCTGTTTTTTTTTTTCTAATTGCTTTTTGTTCCTGTGCCGACCAGTTATCAAACCTTCCCCAGCTGAATTCCCACCACTGATTTCTCAGTACTAGGAAATTGCCACAGTACTATACGGGGACAAAAGGCATGTGGAGGTGTAGTCATACAGGCAGCCAGGTGTGTTTCTTTTGCCCTCATTGACATTCTGACAATGGGAGATGTTTTGTAGGGGCCTAACCTCACCCCTAAGGTGTGTGGGTGGGATGAGCTACCTCTGTTACTGTGGGAACCCACAACACCTTCTCCTTCTAAGTTCATACTCAAGTACACTCACTGGTGAAGGTTACCATCAGGAAGTGATGTGGTAAGCCAAAAGCCCACCTCAGGAAAGTACACCACAATGCCACCCTCCCCTGAGGGATTATAGCTATATGCATCCTACTGTACTCCACCTTCCCCACCTTGAGCTTACCCATCTCCCCTGCCAGTTCCAAGCACTCAGTATGCTGTACTCCACCTCCCCACCTTGAGCATACCCTACCTCCCCACCCTGAGCATATGCACCCTTGCCAGCTGTGAGCATAACCACCCTCCCCCACCCTGAGCATACCCTTCCTCCCCTGTCCTGAGCAGACCTCTACTCCTCTGCTGCCTTACCTTGAGCATACCAACCCTCCCCTACCCTAAGCATACTCCTTCTCCCCCACCCTGAGCATACCTTTCCTCCCCTGTCCAGAGCAGACCCTCTCCTCCCCTGCTCTGAGCAGACCCCTGCTCCCTTACCTTGAGCATACCCACCCTCCCCTACCCTGAGCAGACCCACCCTCCCTTGCCCTGAGCAGACCCTTCCTCCCCCACCCTGAGCATACCCTTCCTCCCCCAGCCTGAGCATACCCACCCTCCCCTGCCTTGAGCATACCCACCCTCTCCTACACTGAAGATACACAGAACAGCAAAAATTTTAACTTCAAGCATTTTTTGCAGGGGACTGCCCCCTCACTTTCCCTGAAGTAACATATATCAATTCCATGGTCCCACCAATTCAAGGAAGGGAAAATCTCCTAAAATAAGGGAATCATTGCAGGCACACATTTACAAATCATAGCAGCAATGACTTCTTACGGAAATCAGAGATTGACATGCTATTCCTTGGCATACTTCTCAGTCTCCAGACAAAGACAGAAATAATGACAGACAAAGGCCCAAAATCAGGAATGTATTTTAAATATTGCTGTTATAAACTTAGTTGCTAGAGTAGCAGGCTTTGCATTAGCATATCTTTTCTGAAGTAAATGAGATCTGAAACTCAAATGTCTATCATTATTTAGTGACTTCAATCCTCAATGATTTTCAAGAAAACCATAATTTTATGAGGGGCACAACAAAAATATAAAGAAAACTCTGGATATTCTATAAAAAAAAATTGGGGCAGTTGAGACATATGTTTCTCAGCATCTTTTTGTTCGGGCAACTGACACTTGATGAATTTTACCTTAACCACCTGTAGAGAAAACATTGCAAACATCTTATTTTATGAGACTTGGCATGTAGTTTTTACACAGACAATATATAGTTGATTACAGTGAGCTATTCTAAGTGCATCTCAATAAACTATACTTGACAACTTCCTAATGATTACAAAGGCGAGCCGCCATTTTGTATGGCTCATCTCTGTTCTAACCTGTTACCTCAGAATAATGAATTCTTTGTCTTATTTCACTCACCTTACTGTACTCAAAGTGACCTAGATCACAGAAACCTCTAATAGCCATAGCCGGCCTTAGTCATAGGCCAACTAGGTGGCTGTCTAGGGTGCCGGTCTAGCAGGGGCACTTTTCCAGTATTTAATTGGTGTACGTTGACCAGGATGGGGGCACCGGGTGGTGTTGTGGTGGGGAGCTGTGGAGCCATTTTGCTTAGGGTACCAGTTCACCTAAGGCCACTCCTGCTAATAGCTTGTCTCTTAGGTTCATAGGTGTGTACTGGGCTAATTGCCCTGGAGCCTTTACAAGCCTAGCCCATGGGATTACCCTGGCATCGTGCCACCCGACCTTAGTTCCCAGTGCCTCTGTCGAGTAGAGCCACTGGAGTAATTCCCAGGATGAATTTTCTATTTCCCATCCACTCATCAAGATTTCTCTTGAAGAGGGCCAGTGAGGTGCTCTGCTTGACATGTATGGGAAGTCTATTCCATAGCATGGACAATTTCTGGGTTATGAACCTGTCCCTTCAGCACGTTCTGTTGAATGAGGTAATGAGGTTGAGGTCTCCGGAGCATGTGGTGCGGAAGGCTTGGGATTTCTTTAGATGTAGCATTTCTAACAGAGCTGGGTCAGACATGGCTTTGTAAGTCAAGCAGAGATTGCCTCTAAATAGGCAAAATGAGACAGAGAATAGTTGGAGTTTTCTGAGTCTGTCCATATAGGACAAGTGTTTAAGGCCTAGGATCCTCTTTGTGAGGTACTTTTGCGGCCTCTCTAGTTGTTGCAGGTGTCTAGTGAGGTACATGCCAAATGGGACATTGTACTTGATGATTGGCCTAATGAGGGAAAAGTAGAGGGAGACAATGACCTCTTTCTTCTGGATGCAAAACCCTTAGTAATAAGATGTGACACATAGAAGGACTTTCTGACCACAGTGGCAATGTGGTGGTCAAAAGAGAGGTTGCTGTCAATGTGTGTTCCTAGATCTTTTATAAAGTCTTTTGTGTTCAGAGGACTACCATCGATGTTGTAATTCATGGGAACTGGGTTTTTTCCAAAGGGGATGACGACACATTTTTTGGCATTGAGCTTAAGGCCATGTTTCTGACACCAGTTGTTGGTCTCAGTGAGGAATTTCTGTAGGATATCAACATCACTTGGGAAGTTAATAATGGCTCCCAACTTGCAATCATCTGCGAACTTTGTCAGCAAGAGTCCCTTTGTGTTGGCCTGGACTTCTGAGAAGTAGATACCAAACAGGAGATGACCCAGGACCGATCCATGTGAGACTCCACTCGTGACTGGTCAGTGGTCTGACTTGGTGTCAGCTACTTTCACACTGTGGGTTCAGTCTGTGTGCCAGTGTGCAACCCACCTAGTGATATAGGGGTTGGTGCCTAGCTTAGTGAGTTTTTCTATGATTCCTGAGTGGGGAATGGTATCAAAGGCCTTGGCCAGATCAAGGTAGGCTGTGTGAACCACCTTGTCTTCATCCACAGCTCTGGTGACTGGCTCTAAGAATTCAACCAAGTTGAGCAGGCATGATCTACCCTTCACAAAACCAAACTGTGTGGGATCCAGAGTTTGGAGATTCCCTACATCCTTGTTTATCAGGTCCATGATGATGCATTCCATAGCTTTGTATATCATACTTGCCAGGCTAATGGGGTGATAGTTCCCAGGGTCTGCAGTTGCTCCTCCTTTGTGGAAAGGGATGACTATAGCAGTGCACCATTCGATAGTGACAAAGCCTGAGGTGAGGCTGTGATTGAACAGGACACACAAGTGAGGTGCCAGTTCACTCTGTAGTTCATCTAGAACACAGCCAGGGATATTGTCAGGTCCCAAAGAAGCTGTATTCTTGGCCTTGGACAGTGCTGTTTTAACCTGTGCAGCAGTAATACTGGGTGCCTGGCAATCTACTGGTATTCTGATTGGTCCTTTGGGGGGGGCGGGAGTAAAGTTGGCATTGAATCTATCAGCCAGTATATTGCCAATATCTGTTGGCTCGGTATATAGGGGTATCATTGTGCAAAGCTTAAGAAAACCAGAAATGATTTGTAAATCCACATCTAAGTTTACTATTTAATACCACAAACCAAAAGAAAAATAGTGTTTGTTTTCAATAATATGTTACCTGGAAGCCCACACAGCACTAACACCTTTAAGAGAAAAGCAGGTTTTGCAAGAATCTTGATTATGAACATATATACAACTAATAGAAAGGAAATTAAATAAAAAATATGACTAAATGGTAATATAAGGCTGAGAAGGGTGTGCAGTACATGGGAAGTGGGATAGTATGATTCAATGAATAGTCATTTATGGTTTTCTGGAACCAAATTTCCCTTACTATTAAGTGAAAGAAATCAAAACAGGCAAGCCGCTGTAAAATCATACTACATTTTGGCCAGTGTACATTATGAAAATTTCAAATTAAAGACGTTCAATTTATGGGAGGCTGTAATTGCGTACAACAACACTAAACCGAAAAAAGTACTAATTTAGAACTCAAGTGCTAAGAAAAAAGAAAACATTAATGTGCTATCTCAGTCATTTAATTTAATGAAATCTTCTCAGAAATTATTTATACAAAAATGGGTGCAACAAGTGAAGCATTCTGTACTGATCCCCACCTAAAAACTTTGCACAAACATATATAAATAACTGATTCTAAGATGCTAATGTTTCCATTAGCTTTTGGCAGTCAGAAAACAACATTTACAAGTTTAGGCCAAGCCATTCCATTTAGACAAACAGTGACCCACCAATAACATTAACAGCACTCACAATTTATAAAAGCAGATACGCAAAGGTAGAAAGAAAAAAAAACACAAGGTAGAAGGAGCACATAAAGACACAAATACTATAACAAGAAACTCTGAGCTAGCTGGAATGATCAGTTCCAAGGTCTAAAGGATTTTATTATGCTATCTTCCATTATAAAGCTTTGGATGCCACAATAATGTCACACACACTCACAAAAAACAAAACAAAAACTTTCAGGATTATTGTCTTGGGGATCATTTAATAGCCAACTGCAAGAAATATACATTGTCAAGTGAGTACTAGGCACCCACATTAGGAGAAACACAGATTGATAACATCTGACAATGGTAGCATATTTTAACAGGACTTTCTTGCTCAGCACAGTGGGTTCCCACTGACAGGCATGATGGGATAACCAACGGACTGGAGCCTGAGAGAGACCATGTCAGTGGTGAGGCATGAATGCCTTTAGGGCTCAGCATACATAATGGGAGAAAAGTTCATCAGAAATAACTCCCAAAGTAGGCTTCTGTTGTCCATAGTCAGATGTCACTATAATTATTTTGTTACCACTAAAAGGCACTTTACAAGATGATAGAAGGGCCTCCATTTTTTTTTTTTTTTTTTTTTTTTTTTTTTACATTTCATGGAAATATGCTTATATAAACTAGTAATAAGACATGAAAAGATTGAAACTTAGTGATTTGTTTTTCAGGAATAAAATCAGAAGCCCAGCCTCTTTGCAAACTGCAACCCCCTAAAAACTCTAAAACTGAAATCGTGATGTAGTCTATTGCAACATACTCTTGCTAAGGCTATTTCTGAATGCTATGGTTCATGAATTTGGTGAAAAATAAAACATAAAACTTAAATCATATGTGACCTCTGAATGGCTAATCTAAACTGTTCGTACGTGTTTCTATTGCATAGCCCTTGTGGCCTGTCTCATTACTTAAAAAAGATTAGAGGGCTACTTAGCTTACCTGATTAATAAATAAATTAAATAAAAAGTTGGATCTTTCTGACTGTCTCAGAAATCTGCCTTTTATTTCTCCTGTGGCCTTACAAATGGTAATTAAATATGGCATTTTTACAGGGTGTAGCAAATATTTATTGTCTTCTTTTTTCTTCTGCTCATTTTTCCTTTAATTCCACTGTATCCCAAAATGTTCTAGTCTTTCCTCTATGCCATTATACATAACTGCAGAAACAAACCACTCGATTTATTGCATTTACTCTGTATCATATTATGGGGACACAAAGCAGATTCTGGAAATAAGACAAACTGAAAAACAGAATCACAACATTATGGCACTTCCCATCAAGCCAGTTTAGGGTGTATAAAGTAGAAAATATTAACACTTGAAGTCCATATTGCACAGAAGAGCAATATATGAAGAAAACATATATTTTCTGTTTTTGTGTGCAGGTTTCCTTTAAACAGTTATATATAGCCATTCACGAGAACTATATTGTATTATAATTCCTGTCGGGTTAATCCTTAATTTTGTTACTATATTAAATAATGGTAACACACCATAATCAAATGTGCATAAATGGGGAAAAGGGGGGTTATGGATGGATGGATTAATAATGCTGACACCTGGCTTATAAAAACAGAGCTCCAAAAACAATACATTAATGAGATATAAAGCTCTCAATAGCAGCTGTCCCTTGTTCCAGTTATCTTCCATATAAATCAACATTAATATTGCAAGTAAATTGTTCTAAACTGCAGAAGATAAGTATAAACATTTAGACCATTGAAACAGGAAATTTTGGCCACTGGCTTCTCCTTGAGGTTTTGCTGTTGTCAGCTTGAGAAAATGTCATTTGCAATAACCCCTATATTATGATGTTAGTGTGGTTTGGACACGGAACAGTATTGTTCTATCAGTCTTGTTTCAAACATTGTAGTTTCACTTATACAGGACCAAGTAAACATATTCTTGACCCCTCCCCATACAACTCCCCAATGTAAACCACTGAGTAAACATCCAGAACCATGGCTGAGTGCTTTCTTCCTGTCTGTGCAGCCAGCCTGGTGGAAATGGGCGTCCTGAGACAATGCAACAATAATCTCATGTTTACAGACAACAATTTGATTCTTAAACAACTAGATACAGTGTGACAGAGATGTAATTATACACTATCTTTGGAGACAAGGCTGTCTTACACAGCCACTATAATTACCAAGCAGGTTGTCAGAAACACACAGCACCACATTCGACCCACCACTCACACTAAACATGAAGCACATCAACTCAGGTATGCTGAGACTCTTAAAAGTAATCTACCCAAACCTCTTAGATGCAGCTGTAATGACTGGGTCCTCAGCACCCCCACAAACATTCTACTGAAGCAACATCCACTATGACATATGCAGCTTCAACACGTGGTGTCTCAACTCGTAAGCCCACAAGGCAGATCACCACACAAAGAAATGTTCTAGTCATATGGGAACCCATCAGGGGACACACAGATGTTCCACTCACTAGGTGAAGAAGGAGAGGGTCACGGTCAGCTGCCTATGAGAGGCCAGGATCCACAAGATCTTGCATGCTCTAATGGCATTGAATTACAAGGAACTGTATGACTCTGTAGCTGCCTATGAGAGGCCAGGATCCACAAGATCTTGCATGCTCTAATGGCATTGAATTACAAGGAACTGTATGACTCTGTAGCTGCCTATGAGAGGCCAGGATCCACAAGATCTTGCATGCTCTAATGGCATTGAATTACAAGGAACTGTATGACTCTGTAGCTGCCTATGAGAGGCCAGGATCCACAAGATCTTGCATGCTCTAATGGCATTGAATTACAAGGAACTGTATGACTCTGTAGCTGCCTATGAGAGGCCAGGATCCACAAGATCTTGCATGCTCTAATGGCATTGAATTACAAGGAACTGTATGACTCTGTAGCTGCCTATGAGAGGCCAGGATCCACAAGATCTTGCATGCTCTAATGGCATTGAAATACAAGGAACTGTACATGGATGTAAATGTCCTCAGACACAGCCCTCTGGACTACAACAAGAGAGAGAGAGAGGATGGAGTCTTGGACTATGCGTCCCAGACTGGTATGAGCCCAGAAATGAGCAGCATCCTACCTTCTCCAAGGAAGGTGTATATGCAATATGAGTAGAAGATAATAGGGTTTGGTATCATTCTAAGGGGTACAATATTTGTCAGCTTGGGAGGATATAGTTGACAGACCAAACTGCTTTTAGGCTTTTCAATATTGGTTAAGATTTTGTCCATTCTCATAGTACCTTTTTTTAGGCAATGCCAGCCTAATAAACCTCCAACATAGCAAAACCAGCACAGGATGATCTAAAAGGTATTACTGCTCAATACCAGGAGGCTAACAAGAAACTTGACTCCCTGCATGCTCTCCTCTCCCTGGAGAACGTAGACATTTGTGTAATTATGGAGACATGGTTTAAAGCTGTGGAGAGTACCCTGACAGTGCAACGCTATCATGTTTTCCACATATTTAGATCAGCTACTGCACAAGAAGGGGAAAAAAGGTGGAGGTGTCTCAATATTCATCAAATACAGTCACACAGTCACACCTAAAGACTGGTCAAGCAAAATTATCCACTTAAGCTTCTCTGTGTCCATAAGCAAATTCCCAGACTATATCATTGCAAGCTATAGGTCCTCTCTATAAGTCAGGAAACTAGTATCACATACCTAAATGAATTGGAGTTGGGGCTAGTTAAAAAAGTTTGATTTAAAGATAGCTGGGTTTCTTTCCTACTATCTACATTTTAACACTTCTTATTCAGCAAAGTATCATATGCTATCAGGTTTGGAAATGTGACATAAGGGTCATGCCTGTATAAAACATAACTTACATGTCATTGTGCAAGCACACAATCCTCCCCTACTCCTTTATTCAGTACACTCACTTTGTCCATCTGCCCCCAGTACCCCATCCACTAGTTGCAACTGCAAGTTTCTGTTGCCCAAAGAGTAATATTAATTACCAATATTCTGGGCTATGTTATAATGGGCATTTGCAGTTCTACTGTGTGGCATCCAAAATGCTGAGGCTGTATCACAGTAAAAAAGGTGACTACTCTTTCAGTGTTCATCAAGTAAAATGCACCTGAAGAATACAATGGTCTCCTTTTGTGCCCTTTAACAGTACATTATAGGTTCATAGGTTCATAGGTGTTTACTAGACTAATAACCATAAGGGCCTTTTTATGCCTAGCCATGCATCCCAAATCTCTGACAAGCTCTGATACCCTTGATAAGTGTAAGCATGGGCCTGGGAGATGAACCATTTATGGGTTACCTGTGTCCATTAGAGAAATAAGTGCCAAACCAGGGATGAATTTCTGGTTTCCCATCTAATTGTCCAAGTTGCACTTGAATTGGGTTAGGGAGGAACTCTGCTTCACATGGATGGGGAGCCTGTTCCATAGATGTGGTAGTCTCTGAGATACATACCTTTCTCTCCAGCTGGTCCTATTTATATCATTGGCAAGGTTTAAGTCTTTAGAATGGGTAATTCTGGTGATGTTTGTTTTGTGGATATGCAGGAGGTCCATCAGAGTCTGACAATGCCCTGTTTGCCAGGCATAGATCTTCCCTCAAAAACCTGCAGAAGACAGCATACAGGAATAGGGCCTTGAGGCAGTCTGCATAAGACATTTTACTTACGCCCTGTATTCTTTTAGTGAAGAACCTCTGTGAATGTTCCAATTGTTGGATATGCCTAGTTAGGTACATACCAAAGGGGGCATTGTACTCAATGATAGGTCTGATGAATGCTGAATACAGTGGAACAATGGCTTCCTTGGACATAGATGCCATACCTTTGTTTACAAGTTGCGCAACATAGAATGATTTCCTCACCACTATAGACACATGATAGTCAAAGGCTAGATTACTATCTATGTGTGTCCGGAAGTATCTTACTACTGGGTCAACTCTAAGGGGTGTGTTGTCAATATGATACTTACCAGGGATGGATGACTTCCCAAAGGATACTATTATGCATTTCTTGGCATTTAGTTTTAGTCCATGGCTCTGACACCAGTTGTTTGTCTGTGTTAGCTCCTCCTGGAGAACATTTGTGTCAGTGTGAGATTCAATGACAGCTCCTAATTTGCAATCATCTGCAAATTTAGTCAGCCAGAGACCACTGACATTGGCCTTGACTTCTGAGAAGTAAATGCCAAAAAGGAGAGGTCCAAGGACTGATCCCTAAGGGACTCCACTTGTGACTGGCCTCTTTGTAGAGTTGGACTTCCCAATTCTAAATTCCTGGGTCCTGTCTGTGATCCAGTTGGCTATCCACCGGGTGACATACGGGTTTGTACCTAACCTCTTGAGTTTGTCAACAATGCCAGAGTGGGGTATTGTGTCAAATGCCTTGGCCAGGTCAAGGTAGGCAGTGTGAATGATTTTGCCCTCATCCATTGCTTTGATGACCTTCTTAAAGAAGTCCACCAGGTTGAGTGGGCATGATCTGCCTTTGACAAAACCCAACTGGGTAGGGTACAGTGTTTGGAGGTTTACTATATCTCTATTGATCATCTCCATGATAATTCTTTCCATGGCTTTGCATGTAAGACTAGTGAGACTTATGGGTCTGTAGTTTCCAGGGTCTGTAGATGGCCCACCTTTATGCAGAGGGATCACTGTTGTCTTTCTTCATTCATGAGGCACAGAACCTGTTTGGAGGCTATAGTTAAATAGCAATTTCAGAGGCCCTGATAGGTCATATTTCATGCTATTTATAAGACATCCTAGGATATTGTCTGGGCCCATTGATGCAATGTTCTTTGTCTTAAAGAGAGCATTGAGGACCTGCTCCCTAGTGATAGTAGGGGGAGTTATATTTGATGATATTTCCTGAGGGAAGGTTGAGGGGGAGAGAGGAGCAAAGGTGGAGCTGAATTTATCAGCCAGGAGGTTTGCTATGTCTTCTGGCTCAGTATAAGTGGCTCCATTTACAATGAGCTCTGCACACAATTGTGTATTGCCTTTGAAGTTGCGGACATAGATAAATAATGCTTTGTGGTTGTCCTTGGCCTGGGAGGCCAAACTTACCTTAAATTTGGCTTTGGTAGACTTTATTTGTCCTCTGAGCTGTTTGTTTAGTTTGATGAGAGTGCTTTTATCCTGCTGGGTGCTGCATCCCCTAATATTTGCCATGAGTTTCTTCCTCCTGCTATACAGCCTGTTGATTTTGTGATTCCACCAGGGTGGCTTATTTTTTGAGTTAGTTCTGTACTTCTTCCTGATGGGTACAGC
>NC_056746.1:1378375902-1378440902 GCF_019279795.1 Protopterus annectens
GTGGACTACCTTCCCTTCATCTATGGCTTTGGTAACTATTTCAAAGAAGTCGACCAGGTTCAAGAGGCAAGATCTGCCCTTAACAAAGCCGAATTGGGTAGGATCCAGTGTGTGGAGGTTCCCAATGTCTTTGTTTATGATTTCTATGATGATACGCTCCATAGCTTTGCAGACCAGGCTAGTCAGGCTTATAGGGTGATAGTTTCTGGGGTCTATTGTGGCACCACCTTTGTGGAGTGGGACCACTGTTGCTGTACGCCATTCCTTGGGTACATATCCTGTAGTAAGGCTGAGATTGAACAGTGACTTTATATGAGGGTTTAGTTTTTCTTGGAGCTCGTGTAAGACGCAGCCCGGGACACCGTCTGGTCCCATTGATGCTGTGTTTTTTTGCTTTGGAGAGGGCAGCTCTCACCTGTGCATCTGTGATCTCAGGAAGGCTACACTCTGTTGGGATAGACATTTGCTCTTTTGGGGAGGAAGGGGGGGAGAAGTTTGCACTGAACCTTTCTGCCAGGATGTTGGCAATATCTGTGGGTTCAGTGTATTTTTTGTCATTTTGCACTAACTCAGAGCATATATGGGAGTTGCCTCCCAGGTTTCTGACATAACTAAAGAAGGCCTTGTGATTATCTTTAGTGTCTTGTGCAATTTTTCTTTCGAAGCTGGTCTTAGATGATTTTATGAGGGATCATAGTTTCTTGCTAGTACTGATCAGAGACGCCTTCCCTTTTTTGGGATTTTGCTCTATCATGTAGTAGCTTTCTCCTCCTGTTGTATAACTTATTTATGGCCGGGGTCCACCAGACAGGTCTCCTGCCTTTGAAGGAGTGAGTCTTGGTTTTATTTGGGATAGCATGCTCTATGCATTCCTGTAGGTGTCCATAGAATGCTTTTGTAAAGGATTCTGCATTTTGGGCCGTATTTTTCACTGGCCCGGGGGCATTGAAGGATTCCATCTTGGTTTTGAGAAGTGTGAAGTTTGCTTTTGAGAAGTTCTTCACCGTGATTTCCTTGGCTAGGGGTGGGGATGGAACATGGATGCCCAGTGAGATTAGTTTATGGTCTGATCTTACCAATGAGGGGTATACCTCTGGTGTGGAACATAGAGACCCCATGTTGGTGATGACCAGATCCAATATGTTTTCCCCTCTTGTGGGAGTGGTGACCAGTTGTTCCATAGCATTTGAGTTTATAAATTCTAGGAACCGTTGGGTGAGGGTGTTTGGGCTTGAGTAGTTTTCCCAATCAATGTTTGGGTAGTTGAAGTCACCCAATATAATAGTCTTTGGAGAGACCTTCATATTCTCCAGTGTTCTCAGGAAAGCTGAGTGGGGTTCCTGAGTTTGGGAGGGTGGTCTGTAGCAGGCTACAAACTGAAAGGCAGTTTTGCCCACTGTTAGTTGCACATGGATGGTCTCCGATGCTTCGTGCAGTGCCACTAACCTGGAGGTGTGTGTATCTTTGATAAATATGGATACTCCCCCTCCTTTTGTGCTTCGATCTGAGTTTTGGGGCCGGAAAGCATGGTATGACGTATAACCTGTTAGTGCTGGGGTGCTCTCGGGAGCCTTGAACCAGGTTTCTGTTACTGTACAGATATCGATATTCTCCATACTGAGGAGAGTCTTGAGTGCATGCATCTTGAGGTTTAGACTTCTGGCGTTGAGCAGCATTACCCTTAGTTTTTTTTTCTTTGTGTTGTCTATGGGGGTGGGTTTGTCTTTTGAGCCTTTCCTAAAAAAGGCACTATGGGGGAGGCAAGAGCCTTTGCCAGTATTCGAAAACCCAGGGCTGACAGGTGCAAGCTGTCCCTAGCGAAGCAACATGGCTTGTCGAGCATGTCATCCCAGGCTGACAGACAATGGATCCCCTTTGAATGACACCAATACTTTAGCCAGTTGTTAAAATTTATCATTTTGTCTTTATACTGTGGCATAATTCTTGGTGAGGGTAAGATGCTACTCAAGGTCAGGGTCATACCGTCCTGGGCTACATGATCAAAGAGCTCCTCTATGCCATTTTTCATGTAGTCCAGGGAGGTACGTCTCAGGTCATTCACATCAGCATGGACAATGACGGAGTCATATTTGTACTTGCTTTGGAGTGACCTGAGTGCTTGTGTTATGTGGCAGATCCTGGCACCCGACAGGCAGCTTACAGTGACCTTCTCCTTGTTCAGCCTGGTTAGTGGGACGTCAGTGTGTCTGACAATAGAGTCACCTATTACAAGTGTATTAGGTGTGTTGTTTAGTCTTAAGGGCTGTGACTGTGTGGCACATTGACTTTGTGAGCTATGTGCTATGTGGGTATTGTTTCGTGGTAGGGGTTGCTTGGATGTCTGCTTTGGAGGTCTCTGCTGCTTAGGCAGATTTTCATTTAGAGCCTCCGAGTATGTTTTTGTGTGTTTATGTGTTTGGTTTGCTGATGCGATAGGTCTATGTGAGACTGGATTTGTGGTGTGTGTTGTTACCTTCTTCTCCTGACAGGCTGTGCCATTACTGGGTTGAGAGAGCTTAGCCTCCAGTTTGGCTATATAGTTGCATCTCTCACATATATTTGAGATTGTTGGGAGGAGGACAGGGTGGTCTGTATACATAAGGCAGTTGTAACATTGCCTCAGGATTCCCAGATTCACCATCTGGACTGGAGAGTAAACCCAAAACTGACCTTTGGACATGCCCGAATAATATAGGGAACTACTTATTGACTGATCAGAAAGAACCAATAGGGAGCAAGTGCTTAAAATGAGTATAAGAGGATGTAGTGCTTTAGTTTGTGTTTACCTATGAGATTACTTATACGAGCAAGTGCAGGGCTTTAGAATGCAAATAGAGTGCTTATTTTGAGATTTAGAGCAGTTCTAAGAGAAAAAGTGAAGAGCAGACTTTGTGGAGCCGAAAATAGTTTAAACCTGTTTAAGCGGCGCTGCCGGATGCTGCTCTGTGTGCAAGACCCCGCAAAAAGAGAGTTGCAGGGTTTTAAGAGCGAGAGATCAAGGAGTTTGGAATTGACCCAAAATGGCCAATAAAACTACAGCTTCTAGGCAGTAACCACTCCTACAGGGACAGGCAGGCTGCTCAGTGTTAACCACTGCCACTGGTGAACACAGAGACTTCTCTTTAGCCCAAGCAAGCACTGGCCTCCAAGAAACTTACAAACAGTTCAGAACAGCAAATCTATATATATATGTGTGTGTGTGTGTGTGTGTGTGTGTGAGTGTGTGTGTGTGTGTGTGTGTGTGTGTGTGTGTGTGTGTGTGTGTGTGTGTGTGTGTGTGTGTGTGTATATATATATATATATATATATATATATATATATATGTGTGTGTGTGTGTGTGTGTGTGTGTATATATATATATATATATATATATATATATATATATATACATATATATATATATATATATATATATATATACATATATATATATATGTATATATATATATATATATATATATATATGTGTGTGTGTGTGTGTGTTTCAAACTGTTTCACTGACTGCAGATTCTTCTCCTATTCACCTGTTCAGCTGACATTCTAACAGCAGCTCCTTGTCCATGAGGCCATTAAGAGGCTGAATCTTCCCATGCGCTGGCAAATGCTGCGTCTTCAGCCAAATGCACCTGCACATAAATTAATCCACTGGCTGCTGCCCTGTATGATGCATCCACTGCATCACAGCCACATTTGACAGGGTCCTTGCCAGCTTGGGAGGAGAGGTTGCAAAAATCCAACACATTATCTCCCAGCATTTTGTCTTGTCTTTAATTTGGGACAGAACAAGGCAACCCCTTGGAACGTGAGTATCTGTGTCCAGAAAACCAGAGCCCTAAGCGTCAGGGTGGCAGAAATGTAAACCTTCTCTTCCATCTGCTCAAACATTTTAGAGATACTTAGAGGAGCTTATGATCCTACTGAAGCTTTGGCATCCATTTCCTAAGATGCATTGGTGACTGCATCCTACAAAGCTTCAATAAGTTGAGGAACAACTAAAGGTTTAGACTCTGGCAATCCCAGAAGCTCTTTATATCTTCTGTGGGCATCTAGGCAAGCCTTAGCTCCCCACTTGAAGAAGTCCTTTGTTCTACTAACAAGGTCTCCATTGAGAACTCTGGTGATGAGGCAGAATAGAAGGTGTCCTCAGTATCTGACATATAAAAAGGAGGGGGATATCTGATCTTCATAAACCAGTTCATCTGCCTCTGAGTCTGAAGAATCAGAATCCTCAAGGGGTGGTATATTCCCTCCTCTTTCTTTTTTTGCCATGTCCCTTACAATTTGCAAGAGTCTTCAGGTTCCTAAGTAAGAACTTGAAATGCTGTACCATTCCTATCAAAATTAGGGGAGGCCCACCCTGTTCAGGCTGAGGTAAGATGGTTGCTATATAAGGTATAGAAGTATTGGGCCTGTTTTTAGGATTAGTAGCCACTTCTGAAATCTCAAGTCACAATCTGACACCAATGACTTCTGTATGGAAGCCATGGACATCCAGTAATACAAGAACTGGGAGAGCATATTTTTCTCACCCTTGATTGTCAAAATATGGCATCAGAACCAGATGTCTGCAGAGACAGGTACAGAATGACCATCAACTATATGATTTTAGCTCAAGTGTACATACTTACCTCCAGTAGCATGGTGTCCTTTTGAGGGTCATTGTCAGATGCCTTGGTCCAAGTAGACATTCAGGAAGGGGAATGCAAAAGCACCTCACCAAACCTGCTGCCCTGTAGCCTAAGAGGGACTTTGGATTTGTTTAATATGGTATCAGCCTCTCCCTCAGTGTCCCTTCTGTTGTAGGTGGTTCTCATTCTGCTTTTTAAGTTGGACATCTGTGGATGATTTAGCTGATGCCATGGTGGACCTAGACTAGTCATGCAGTGTTTACTGATGCAAGTAGTTTTGAAGATGTTTTTCTCTCCATTTAATGGTCTTCTGATTGAACCGTTCAGTGGTGGCAAGAGGCAACATCATGGTCTGTGCCCAAACTGAACAAACACTGAATATGAATGCCTTGAGGATTTTTTTTTATTACGAGAGATATTCTTGTTCACTTTCAATACTAATATTTACCCTGATACCTGACAACCAGCAGCCTACAACAAATAGCAGTAATGAGTTGAATCCTGAAGCTAATACTCAGCAAGCAAACAAAGCAACAATAACACAACAACAACAATAATAATGACAGGTACTTCCTCATAGGGTACTTATCTGTCCTCTGGTAGCGGATATTTCCCCATGGGGTACTTATCTGTACTAGGGGAAGCAAGACCATACCAACAGAGTGAAAATGTTAAACACTCACTACAATTCTTCCGTTCTCAAAATGTGATAAGAAAAACTATAGGTGGCATGGGCAGATGTACCTCTTATACCTCAGGCATCCTGACATCCTGGTTGGCAGGAGTCCATATGGCTGAGAGGGGAAAGGTGAAAATCTCTCCAATATGGGCCAGACATCAGGATGTCTGCAGCTGAAGTTCTTGGGCCAACAATATTGCAACATTGAGCAATGTGGACATCAACTGTTATAGAAGTTGTGGCAACCAGATAGAACGTTGGTGGAACAGGGAGAATTGTGTTTGTGGAGCAAGATATTTCAGAGGTAACTTTGAGGAGATGTTCCTGATTTGTATGTAGGACAGAGGAATGTAAACATAAAGGACCAACATTTAAGCTGTTGTTCCCTGCAGCATTAATATCTTTTTTTTTTTTGAAGGAGAAAGTGTTGGTCAGCCTGGTCTTTAACAAACTTGATGGGGCAACTGAAAAAACTGAGTTGAAAATGAAACCTACAGGAGAACATGGATGATCAAGAGGTTGTAAGGGGTGGATGTTCCTGATAATCTTTCACCAAAGCAGGGGGAGAAGTTCAAATTGATACATCTGGACTAACGATATACCTCCGTTAGCCTTAGTGTATATAGAGCAATAATGTTTTCTTTGAGGAGATAGGGTTGCTACTTTGAGTGTACTGTTTACTAAATTTGAATACTACACTATAATAGCATATGCTAGGCAGTACTGTAGCTTGGTGTCTAATGTTTCTGTCTCCGGCTTCCATGGTGCAGGGTTCAGTTCCAACCTTTAGTACCTGTATGTGTGTGTATAGCCTACATGTGCTCTCATGCCTGTGGGGGCTTTCTATGTGTACTCTAGTTTCTTTCTACCTTTCAAAAAGAAAGCCGGCTAGCTGGCTATTGTAAATGTTTCATATACATTGTGGTTATCTTTTCTCTTATGGCATGGACTATGGATAATAAGGTCCATTTACAATCAGTTTATTTTCTCATTTAACAAATTAAAGTACCACAGAAACTCCATTTCATAGAAGGATGAATGTGAAGTGATGGTCTATAAACTGCATGAGAATGCTGACAAAATTTAATAAAAACAAATCCTGTAACTGACAATGGCAACTAGCAATGGTGACTGACAATGCCCCTCAGTTTTTGCACTGGTACTTCTCTTCAGATTATGTATACAGGGAATGCACTTGAAGGCTCTAAGTACCACTTGTACTGCTGTGAACCCACCATGACCTGTTATAACAAGTTATAACATACACACTTTACAGAACTGCTAAGTATGTACAGTGGACTAAACACATTGTTCCTACTGGACACTGTGTATTAATTCAATGTACAACTACAGTTCTAGAACTCCCAAATACACTTTTCCTACTGGACACTATGTTCATAGGTTCATAGGCAGTTACTAGGCTAATGGCCTAAGAGGCCTTACAAGCTTAGCCATATTTATCTTGAGTTGCCCCAGTTGTCAGTGGTTAGGTGAGTGAAGTTTGCAGAGGTAAAGGGTCTATGGTAGTTAATTCAAACTTCCTCTGTCCAGGAGGGATATGGGCGCCACCACAGGAGTGAATTTGTGGGCACCCATCAATTGATCTAAGTTGCATTTGAAGAGGGTCATGAAGGGGCTCTGTTTCATGTGAACTGGAAACTTTTTCCAGAGAAGGGGCAGTCTCTGGGAAATGTATCTGTCTCTCCAGCATGATCTGTTCATGTCAGGGGCTAGGTTCAGATCCCTGGAGCAAATGAGCCTTCTGCAGTTTGATTTACAAATGTGTAGCATTTCCATCAGGGCCAGGTCAGAGACTGCCCTGTAAGCCAGGCACAGGTTACCCCTTAGCAACCTTTAGGAAACAGAATACAGTGACAGGGCTTTCAGTCTTTCCATGTAAGACTTGTCTTATGTACCTTGTAACTTCTCGGTGAGAAACCTCTGTGGTCTGTTCAGTTGTTGCAGATGTCTGATGAGGTGCATGCAAAAGGGAGCACTGTACTCAATTACTGGTCTAATGAGGGCTGAGTATAACGGACTTATAACATCCTTAGATATAGATGCGATGCCTTTACTTATAAGATGTGCCACATAGAAGGATTTCCTTAGTACTGTGGATATGTGGTGGTCAAAGTTCAGACTGCCATCAACCTGAGTACCCAGATCACATACCACTGGGTCTACACCTAAGGGGTGCTGTCAATAAATTAATTAGTAGGGATGTCAGCTTTCCCAAAGGGAGTAATAATGCATATTTTTTGCATTTTGTTTTAATCTGTGGCTATAGCACCAAACATTTGTCTGCATTAACACTGTCTGCAACATGGTAAAACAAGTCCTGCTGACTGTAAAGCTGTGCTCAACCACAAACCAAGTAGTATGAACAGAAATGTCGAATGCAGCACCACGGCAAACCAACAAAAAGCAGACGGCAAACAGCAGTGTCAAATCCAAATAGACTTTTATTCATAAAAGGGTATTGCCATAAAAACACAGAGGTGCAGGTTTGAATGAATCAGTACCTCTTAAGCCAGTTCTGAAAGAATGAAAGCTTCTTAAATAAGTATACTGCTATGTGTGTTTTTATGGCAATAGCCTTTTATGGTTTCTGTCTTAAAAGAAAGCTGTGCCTTTAAATTTTTATGGCTATTGTACTTGAATGTTTTTTATTGGTAGATATTTAATTGATTGCATTTTAAATATCTGAGATGCTGCTGATTTTTTGTATGGTCTGAAGAAATGGTTTTATCGTGAAAGCACTCACCTGTGTTCCAATAATAGTCTATTTGGATTTTATACTGCTCTTTGCCATCTACTTTTTATTGGTTTGCTGTGGTGCTGTGTTCTACATTTTTGTTCATCCTGTCTGCAACAAATTAACATCAATGATTGCTGTCAGTCTGCAATCATCAGTGAACTTGGTCAGCCATAGGCTGTCCAAGTTTGCCTGGACTTCTTAGAAATAAATTCTGAACAGTAAGGGGCCCAGCACAGAACCCTGTGTTACACCACTGGTGACTGGTCTTTTACTAGAGGTGAAGTCACCCACTTTGCCAGTATGTGTCCTTTTGGTGAGCCAGTTGGCTACCTATCTGGTAATGTAGGGGTTAATTCCCAATTGGGAGAGTTTCTCTATAATACCTGAGTGGGGGATTGTGTCAAACACCTTGGCTAGATCAAGATAGGCACTGTCTTTCCCTCGTCCAGGCCTTGGTGACTTCCTCAAAGAAGTCAACCATGTTTAACAGGCATGATCCGCCTTTAACAAATCCAATGTGGGTTGGGTCCAGAGTTTGGAGATTACCTATGTCCTTGTTAACAATGTCCATAATGATTCTTTCCATGGCCTTGCAGATAAGGCTAGTCAAGCGTATGGGCCTATAATTCCCTGGGTTGGTTGATGGTCCCCCTTTGTGCAGAGGGATTACTGTTGGTCTCTTCCATTCCGCTGGAACATAGCCAGTTCTCATGCTGCAGTTAAATAGGGATCCAAATGGGTCTGCTAGGTCGTGTTTTAAGTTCTTTAAGAGGCAACCTTGGATGTTGTCCGGTCCCATCAATGCCATGTTTTTGGCAGTGGAGAGTGTAAAGATAATAGGCTGAGGAATGGTGGCAGGTATACTTTGGGGGATGACTGGAGGGACGGACGGGGGTGGGGGGTTGTGACGTTTTCTCCAACTCTGTCAGCTAGCAGGGTTCTGTGCTGGGCCCCTTACTGTTCAGAATTTATTTCTAAGAAGTCCAGGCAAACTTGGACATCCTGTGATACCATCCACAAGCAGTTCAGCGCATAGCTGTGTATTCTGTTTTAGATTTCCCTTTTATATTTCGGATGTAGTTAAAGAATGCCTTGTGATCATCCTTAGCTAGGGAGGCTATTTTTCCTTCAAAATTAGCTTTGAAGGACCTGACAAGATCTCTAATTTGTTTGTTTAAGCTAGAGAGAGATTTCTTCCTCTGCTGAGCCATTTCCCTCTTGTACTTGGACATTAGTTACTTTTTCTTGTCATATATAGTGTTTATACTAGGGGTCCACCAGGGTGGCTTGTTTTTTCGGCAAGACCTGGTTTTAATCTGGTCAGATACAGCTGATTCTATACAACTGTTTAAGTGGTTATACAGGGCATTGGTGTACACCTCTGCATAGGAGTTCATGCTATCTACATTAGAGGGGGGGGCTTTGAAACTTCTTATACCATCAGTTAATAGGGGATAATTTGTCTTAGAAAATTGTTAAGCATCTTTGAACTTAATGGGGTATCTGGTCGTATAATTACATCAAACAAGACTGATTTATGGTCCGATCCTACTAGGGAGGACATTACATGGGGGGGGGGGTGCAATGCTCAACCATGTTAGTGAGTACTATGTCCAGGACATGAGCCTCTTGTGGGTATGCTGACTAGCTGTCCCAGAGCATTTGCATTGACAAAGTCCAAAAACCTCTGAGACAGCATGTTTGTGGTGGTGTATGTTTCCCAGTTGAGGGTAGCATAGTTAAAATCACCCATGAGTAAGGTATTGGGCTGCATGGCAAGTGACTCCTGTAAGTCCAGGTATGCAGTATGCTTTTCCTGTTTCATGGTGGGGAACCAACAGCTAGCTATGATGTGGTAAGGGGCATTGCCTATAGTTAATTGGACATGGAGTAGCTCTAGAGAGTCGTACTGTTTGCCCAGGCTGGAGGTGTACTTATCCTTAATGAAGATGGCTGCTACTCCTCCTCCTTTGGTTCTTTCATGCTCAGTTTGTGGCCTGAATGTATGGAAGGCATTGTAGCCCTGCATGTCCGAGGTGTTTTCCACACCTTTGTGCTGTGTCTCGATGACTGCACAGACATCAGCATGTTCCAAAGTGAGGAGTGCTTCCAGGGAGTGCAGTTTCTTGTTTAGACTCCTAGCATTAAGCAGCAGTACCTTGGGTTTATCTAGAGAGGATTTTGTTATGTTGGGAGGTTGGTTATTTTGACACTGCCTAAATAAGGCACAGTAAGGATGGCTAATGCCTTTGCCAGTATCAGAAATCCTAGACATGGCAGGTGCAGACCATCTCTGGCAAAGCAGAGTGGCCTGTCAAACATGTCTTCCCAGGCTGTCAGATGTTGGATTCCCTTGGACTGACACCAGACGCTAAGCCAATTGTTAAAGTCAATCACTTTTTGTTTGTATTGTGGCATCATCCTTGCAGAAGGTATAATGCTGTTTAAGGCTAGGCTTATACCTGCCTGTGACACATAATCTAAAAGTTCAGTCATGCCTCTGTTCATATAGTTCAGTGAGGTACATCTCAAGTCATCTACCATCATATGGACTATGATGGGGTCATACCGGTACTTGTGGTTGAGTGACTTGATGCATCTTGGCAATTGACAGGCAGCTAACCGTAACCCGCTCCTTATCCAGCCTGGTGAGGGGAACATCTGTGAGTTTCACTATGGAATCACCTATGACTAATACATTAGGTTTTGTGGTGCAATGCCTTATTGGCTTATTTATTGGGACACTGGTGTGTGTGTTATTGTGTGTTGTGGTTGTTTTTTGCATTGTTATGCATGTAAGTGGTTTCTGTTTGGAAGGCCTCTGATCTTTTGGTAAGCTACAAGTGAGTATATCCACATATGTTGGCTTGTGTGTTGTATCCTTATTTAGTGCAGGAAGTGTGTGTGTGCTGACAACCTGTTTGGCACTCAGTTTCTCCTTATGTGAGAGTCTTGACACCAATTTCATAGTGTAACTACATCTCTCAAATAAAGTAATTGTTTTTTTCAGGAGGAAGTGGTTGTCAGTATACATGAGACAATTACTACATTGCCTCAGGATGCCTATGTCTATCAGGCTGGCTAGAGAGATGATGAGAAACTGCCTATCCATGACAGCAGGCTCTTACTGTATGTTTTATTAGGGAAGGGAATGGGTTAGTTTGACAGGACTTGCTGGTAGCACCGAGACTACAAGAGGGACCTATACTTTTTACTTAAGGTTGAGCAATAAGGCAACACTGCTCAGTGTGCAACTGAGTTGCTCCTAGAGCAGCAGACAAGCTTGGAAGGGTTTCACTCACAGCTGTTTAGGAAATAATTGAGCTTCTAGTCTTTTTCATCTATACAAGGGCCCTCCTAACTGCCTCTGCATGAAGAGCAGCACCATGCAAATGAGAGGCTTAGACACCAACAAAGACAAACAGGTTTTAAGCTAACTAGCAATTAGGAAACCACACAATAAGCCTTCCACCAGCAATCCCCAACCCAGACAGGTTAGATCAGCACACAATTGCCACAGGGGTGCAGAAAAACAACTTCTTAATATAGAATAGCTGGTTTGGAGCCCAGGTGTAACAAGACCACACAAACTACCTACAACAGCCCTACAACTAACAGATACAATGTAATACAGTGCAATTAACTACTTAAAGTAGCAGCATGCAACATACAATACAGTTTTTTTTTGAAACTGCTAAAGTACAGTTGGGTATAGAAGGGAAGTGCAAAAAGATACTTAGAGCCCTTTTAGTATATTTCCCAGCTCAGATAGACCAGGTAAACACCTACTGCCACTAGATGAATAATCCCAGTCCTCCTAATTTAAAAGCACAGTAAAGGAGTGTCCGGAGTGAAATGCTACCACAAACTTAAAGATACAAATACAGCAGTGTACTTTAAACAGCTTATAAAAGTGTGATTATTCAATAAAAATCTTCGCTTTGCATAAATGAGCAAAGAGCAACTCAATGAGAAAACATGTAAAATGTGCAGCTTAGCTAATTTAAGTGGCCATCTCTCACATAGAATTAAAACACCAAGCCAAGCAGATTTCTTAAAACAGAAAACAAAATGGAGCAGGCAAAACAGAAAACAACTTTATCACTCACAGACAAGAAAATATAGGTTTACTTTATTCCCCCAGCAAGGAATCACCAGCAGTGCTTTAGTTTATGCAGGTCTGAACATTTTTCTGAAAAAGATGTGTATCAATGCAATGTACAGCTACAGTTCCAGAACTCCCAAACACACTTCTCATACTGGACATTATGTGCATTAATGCAACATACAGCTATGGTTCCAGAACTCCCAAACACACTTCGCATAGTGGACACTATGTGTATCAATGCAATGTACAGCTAAAGTTCCAGAACTCTCAAACACACTTCTCATACTGGACACTATGTGTATTAATGCAATGTATAGCTACAGTTCTAGAACTCCCAAACACACTTCTGATACTGGACACTATGTGTATTAATGCAATATGCAACTATGGTTCCAGAACTCCCAAACACACTTCTCATACTGGACATTATCTGTATTTTTTAAACAGGAAATATCTTTATTAAATGATCACTTATGACATAGGCAATCATACATTTATATAAATGAAAACAAACCATATTGACATATTTTTAGATGCAAACATTATACATTACTTATAATCTGTTTGGTCATTACCAGTCAAATATTACATAGCTCATTCAAATCCTGCCTTCTTTTAAGCCCTATT
The DNA here is from genome assembly GCF_019279795.1 of Protopterus annectens. Taxonomy (NCBI): domain Eukaryota; kingdom Metazoa; phylum Chordata; order Ceratodontiformes; family Protopteridae; genus Protopterus; species Protopterus annectens. The sequence continues at coordinate 1,378,388,703 of NC_056746.1, forward strand.
CCTCCTCCAAAACATTATTCTGTATGTATTGTCAACATAATTTCCATTTTTTCCATGTAATTTGCTCCTCCCCTTTTCCAAAGATCCCATTTCCAGTTGTGTTATCACTGTTACTATATTCACTGTTTCTAGTACAGTTGGTTTAGACTCTGACCTCTGCTTTCCAGCAATTGCCTCCCTGGCAGCCACCATAATTAGATTCAGCAAGACCCTACTATATCTAGGCAATTCTGATTCTGTATTATAGCTCCCCCCCCCAAAAAAAAAAACATTTCCTTAGTTATACCAATTTGCTAATCCAGTATTTCCCACAGAGGAATGTGCAGGGAACTTTCAAAGTCTGCCAGCTCACTACACTCCCAAAAAACAAGTTCCCAATTACATCTTTCTTTCCCACCACACATCCATCACCTGCCATCCACCCAAGAAAACAATTCTTGGAATTTACCTGGGGTATAAAAATGCCTGTGTAAACACTTCCAAGCAAAGACCCTAAATCTTCTAGACTTTGTTACACACTTGGGAGCCACACATATATCTCTCCATCATTTTCCTACAAATTGCTTATGCAATCCCTCCTCCCAATTCCTTCCACCATCCCCCCTGACTGACTCCCATAGTCATCATGCATGCTTTAGGAATTATTGGCTTTCCAACAGCAGCCTAGATTACACTAAAAATCTACCAGTTCTGGTCTTCTGCCCAGGATCCCCCAATTTCTTTCTCTCTAACTATACCCTGATATCAATCCCTGAAAGGGAAGGCAATCTTCAGCCTGCAGTCCAAAAAAATTCCCAGCCTCCATCCATTCCACTACTTTTCCTTCTCTAATTATTTGCTCCCAATACCCTGGCTCCCCCAACAGTCCTCTCCAGCAATTACAGCCCCTCTGTCCACTGTCTGCATCCCTAATTGCAGTCATCCCTACTGGCAGCATTTCTATGCAAAGTACAGCTACAGTTCTAGAACTCTCAAACTTCTCACACTGGAGACTATGTGTATTTATGCAAAGTACAGCTATGGTTCCAGAAATTCCAAACACACATCTCATACTGGACTCTAGTGGACACTGTGTATTTATGCAATGTACAGCTACAGTGCCAGAACTCCCAACCACACTTCTCATACTGGACACTATGTGTATTAATGCAACATACAGCTTCGGTTCCAGAACTCCCAAAGTAAAACAAACTTCAGAGGCAGGTCAGTTTGATTTAATGTTACAGTACTGTCTTATAAAACTATTTTTCCATTTTTATCCAGTTGTAGCTGTCCTGCCTTACAAAAGTAAGTTTCTGTTCTCTGTGATTTGCAGATGGTCCTGCCTTCAAATGTCCATATTTCTTTATCTTTCTTTCATTATCCTTAATTGCATTCCTCGACCCACTACTTGCTCTTGTATTTCCCGTCCTACTACCCATTATTTTGAGACGTGCTCTGCAAAAAATAATAATAATAATAATAAATAAGTAAATCCATAGTTTTTTCTCAGCATGTGCGTGTTTGCACATTTATTTAAAAAAACTGAGTGAATTGAGGTGATTTTAAAATTAATGTATAAAATAGTTTTTCATATTAAAACTGAGAAACACTTTAGAATCAGTATTGTAATAAAAATCTTGCTGATGATGAAGAAAAAGAAACAGTATACAGTCTACTTTTTATTAAAACCTATTTAGTTAAAAATAAAAATACCTGTAAACATTTGGTGTAAGCAGAATGCTGCCATCTTAAGTTTCATAGGGTGTTTCTTCTTACAGTTATTCGATGCATGAACTTTTGCTTTCATCTTAAGTTTCATGTGGTGCATCTATTCCAACTCATTAATTTTTTTTATTACAGTAATACATACATGTTCTGATTAGTTTTCATAAGTTTTCCCATGGGAAAATGTAATTTATGATGCCTTGTGATAAAACAGGTCGGCATAAATAGGTTACCTGGCTTCCTCTGGGCCAGACATAAAATATGCTATTTAAGAGCTGATGTTTTGTAAGAAAATGTTACAGTGAATGTTACAACGAATGCCAAAGATATTGTATTTATATATATGTTAGTGGCAAAGAGGTGCAGTGACACATTCTCATGTCATAGGAAGGAGTTCTACAGTTTGATTCTCAGATATGATGTCTTCTGTACAGAGTCTGCATGTTCTCCATTGTTTGCATGGGTAAGTACGGGTTCTCTGATATCCTTACACATCCTACAGGCACATGGTGGGTCAACTGACGATGTGCAAAGACGTTATAGTCCAGTTTTATTCACCTCTTAGTTAGCCCATCACTGAATATAATGCACCTCTGAGCAGGAACCTCACTAATCATCTAAACAAGCTTGAGAGGCCTCTGTGCTTCCTCTCCCTAACGATTCTACTTCAGCTTCTATTATTATTATTGTTATAGAGCTTAGTTCCTAAGCAAAATGTGAATCAAAGTGAAGAAATATATATATAATAATTATAAAATATTTTATAAATTATTAAATATTACACAGAAGTAATTGCACTGAGTAGAAATGTATACTTAATTACAATAAAAGTCAATCAACAATATTAAAAAACAAAATAAACAAAAAAACAAAATCCATTCAAAGCCTGCAAACTTTAACTGTGACTCCAAACAAACAACAGATGAGAATCTCTGGAAGTACAAGCTGCTACAAAGGACAAGCAGTTCAATGTCTCTCTGAAATTAAAATATAGGTGTCGAATGTCCTACAGATCCATAGGCTATGATTGAAAATCCAAGTCCCCAAAACAGACAATAAATGGAACATCTTTGGAACTGCTCACAACTACAAAGAATAAGCTTTAAAATCCCTCTTAGAAGCAAAGTTGTAGCAGACAGAACATAAACCAGTCGCAAAACACTGGCACTTCCAAACATTACCTTAAATATAGCAGTAGACAGCTATAAACACCAGTACATCTAGACATTACCATAAATATAGTAGTAGAGTGCTACAAACACTGGCACTTCCAGATATTTCCAAAAATATAGTACTAGATTGCTGCAAACACCGGAACATGCAGGCATTACCGTAAACGCAGTAGTAGACTGCTACAAACACTGGCACTTCCAAACATTGCCATAAACATAGTAGTAGACTACTAAAACACAGGCAGATCCAAGCATTACTGTAAATATAGTACTAGACTGCTACAAACACTGTCATTTCTAGGCATCAGTGCAAACATTGTAGAGGACTGTAAACAATCAACTAGGCAGGAACTCATAAAATGTGGTATGTAAATATATAAGAAAAACCTGCATAAATATTGAAGTACTCAGTGCTAATATGAGACAGTAACAAAATAACTAGCTGAGTTTCGTTTGTAGGCAGTAAAACTCCTTCCATCTTTGGACATGAAGATGTCAGGTCTTAATGCCCTTAGTTACTTAGGTAGACTAAAAGCCCTGTCTCTCCACTCTGTGTCATAAAGCGTCCCGAGGGTTCGCCTCTACTTTGCCTTCTGTGCAGTAGTATAGCTAGAATAGGGTGAAGGGGTCAGATGCCCTGGGTACATAATGTTAGGGGTGGGTGCCGTCAGCCAGTCTCGATCGTTCTTTAGTGCAGACTGGCATTAATAAATAAATGCCTGTATTGCATTTGCACTGTATCTCACAGTGTGTGATAGAAAACTATATGAAGCAGTCTGCTGCAGTTAAAAAAAAAAAAAATATATATATATATATGTGTATATATATATATATATATATATATATATATATATATATATGACAGACACACTAAATATTTACCAATTTTACTACATGGTTTTACATCTAATACTTCAAAACCAAGTAACATTAACAGAACCCTTAGTTTCCCATTACCTATCTCTAGGGACATGTCACAAATTACAAATGTCATCTCGAATAACAGGGATTTATTAACTGAATCACAATTTATGTCATCTGCTATTGGCACTGCTCCTACCTTTTCATTTAAAAGAGCCAAAACCATAAGAATGAGTTTAGAAAACAAAGATTTACCTTTTCTTATTAATTCTACTTCTACTTCCAACTCTCAAAATGGGATGCATTCATGTAATAAATGGGTGGTATGCCCTAACATTTTCACAGGATCTCAATACACGTTCACACATTGTAATTATACTATTAAGTTTTCAAAATATTTCTTCTGCCATTCTACAGCAGTAGTATATGCAGGTATTTGTGCATCTTGTAAAGCATTTTATGTAGGTAAAACTACAAGAAAACTTTCAGACGGAATTAAGGAGCATCTAGGAGCCATCAGGGCAAAGAACTTAAATAATGCCCTTGCAAACATAGTATTTTTTGTACTTCTGTTAGTAAATTTTACTTCCTAGTATTAGAACAAGTTAACTGTTTTTTTTTTTGGAGATTGGGAATTATATTTAGAACTAAGATAACTTAAATGGCAATTACTGCTTAATTCAGAAACATACCCTGGTCTGAATGAAAGTGTTAATATTAAATGTGTTTTAAAATGGAAGATTTAATTCTATTTTGATAGTTGCTTTCTTTCTACAAAATGTGTTTGCATCCATCCTTGACCTTTGACACACTTGTAAGTCACCATTTATACAGTTACATGAATATTCATGTCTCCTACATGCATATTTAGTGTGCGCACTGTATATTTGTTCAATGATAAGCTAACAGAAGGGAGTGTGTATTTAATATTCATGCCCCTCTCATTCATATGTATGTTCATGGTTATTGAGTTAAGATGATTGGCACAGTTTAAATATTGTCTGGTTGTACTATTGGTTACTGTACTAATAAGTTATAAGTAGTTCGTTGGCTTTTTGTTTACATGTGACTCTAGTTACATGTAATGTAAGTATTGTTGACTATAGGTTATTCGGATGAAGCTCTTCCACCTGAATAAGAGCGAAAGCTTAATCATCTATTCAGCGCCTAAGTTTTTATTTCCTTTCTACTAGCTTAGTATTAATTACTACGCCTAAAAGAAGTCTGAATTTATATATATATTTATTTTTTGCTGTCTCTAAGAAGAGCAAAGAGCTTTTTTTTAACTCAGAGACAAGCCTTTTTACTTTTGTTTTGGAAGGCAGACAGACTGGGGAAGGCACCAGGCACAAAATCAGCTAGCTACACCTCCGCTTCCATGCCACGAATGACTTAATACTCTTTGAACTCCTTTACCTCAACAAAATCACTGGTAAAACAAACATCTATTCAAGAGACCTAAACATACACCACCACATCAACACCACCAGATGGCATGACAGATACCCAACCCATGTATCCCTCATTTACCTGTCAAGCATAGTCAGAGTCAGAGTATTTCCCTAACAGCCTTTAAACCAGGTCAGGATGACTGGATCAGTACTTACAAATCTTCACTGAGGATATGTGGATAAAATTGACTTAAGGAGGGACATTACTTGTCTCCCATCTGAACCTGGGTGATATGACTTGAGTGTCTTGATAGTTTCCTGTGGACATAATCACAGTAAAAACCTAGCTGAAATTTGGAACCAAACCAAGGCTTGCTAGGAAAATCCAAATAAAGGTCTTGAAACACGATGAACCACTTTATTTAAAGCAAATGTAAACGCACCAAATCACAAATGCACAAGGCTTGACACCACAAAGTAGATTAACGCCACAGCGATTACATCCCTTTTCGACCCCTGTAACCAAGGTCTTCATCAAAAAAACTTTTAAAAAGCTAGAGCCACAAAATAGTATTACCTGACTGGGAGACCCATCTGGAGCATAAAGAACTTTTATGGCAATTAAAATTAAATGCAACAATATCCCCAGGTCTAAATGATAGTACCAGTATAGCAAGTGTACTAAAACTAAACAGAGAGAAGTTGTGAACAAGTAAAATACTTATTTTTGGACACTTGGTGGTTAATCTTCAGTTAGTCGGTGAAGAATTTCTATTTCATTGTATTAACTTTTAACCTGAAATGTGTTTTCACTATAAGGATTCACATTAAGAATACACAAAGCATACATATATATTTTTTAACATTTGTATCTTAATTTATGTTTTTTTAGCAGATTATATTTATGATCAGTTGTTTATGCAATGTATTTATATATATCTGTTCTTATATGATTTATTTTTGATACACATGAATTAATTAAGGCATTTAGATACTTTTCAAAATAATAAGTTTTGTAGCAATATTAGTTTTGCAGAGACTACAAGCATTTTAAAATTTTTAAATATTTAATTATTACAATTAATGGTATGTGTGGTGAATTAAGTGGTCACATGGTTAATGTACGATGATATAAAATGGCGTTGTTTTCGACTGTTTAACATCTTGATAAAGCCTGGTAGGAACCAGGCAAAAGCGCTTGATCAATTTTCTGTTTCTTATTCATTTATTTATTAAAAGTTATTTAACAATTTTAATTTATTTCTGGTCGCAGTACATCCGTGATTCCTGGACTGAGTTTTTTCATCTGTGGAGTTATTTTGTACTTGGTTTCTGTGTTCGTGTTGAAGTTAGCTGGACTTACGTATCTACCCTTTTCTTTGTTAACCAATTGGCACGGTATTAAGGTTTGTGTCTTTTCTAAAATATTCTTAAGGTTTGATGTATTGTGATAAGCAAAATGTGGCTCAGAGCCTAAAACAGTAGCCAAACCATAATTGCCCAAAAATAACTTTCCAATTATTAATGAAAATGTCTTTAATCACGTAACTATCGAAATTCATATCCAACATAAACGTTTCTTATGAGTTCTCCTTCATGTTATTCCTGGTACTGGGTAAACATCAAATACCTTATCTGTACTTATTTCTTCTGGTGGGAGGTGAACCAATGTGTACATGGCCGTGAGCAAGGTGTATGGTCGCATCTGCATATATTTGCATATTAATGACACAATAAGGGTTATTCTAAGACATTCAGCAAACCAGTACAGAAGGCCACAACAGCAACATGCTAGTAATGTGAGTAATCTGCACTATGTGTTTTCTTTCTGTAATCTTATTGACTGATTTGTAACACACAGCTAATTAATGTTCTAAATAGCTGCATAGCTTCATAGGTTGGTACTAGGCTATTGGCCCTAGGGCCTATACAAGCCTAGCCATAACAATTCCCTGGATATTTCTTCCCACAGTATTTACTTCCCTGGACTTCTGTCTAGCAGGGCAACTGACGTGATCCCCGGGGTGAATTTCCTATCTGCCATCCAATCATCAAGGTTCCTTTTGAAGAGGGTCAAAGGGGTGCTCTGCTTAACATGTATGGGCAGTCTGTTCCAGAGTCTGGGGAGTCTCTGGGTCAGGAACATATCCCTCCAGCATGTTTTGTTCATTGTGATGACAAGGTTTAGATCCCTGGAGCATGAGTCTCTGAGGGATTGGGATTTCTTTAAGTGTAGCATGTCCAACAGCACTGGGTTTGACATGGCCTTATGTGTTAAGCAGACATCGCCTCTGAGTAGACGATATGTGACAGAGTAAAGGTGGAGTTTTTTTAGATGGTCAGCATAGGGAATCTGCTTTAGGCCTGTGATTCTTTTAGTGAGGTATTCTGTGGCCTTTTCATTTGATGCAGATGTCTTGAGAGGTACATACCAAATGGGGCATTGTATTCTATAATGGGTCTAATGAGGGATGAGTACAGTGGGACAATGACCTCTTTTTTTCTGGATGAAAAGCCCTTAGTGATGAGGTGTGCCACATAGAAGGATTTCCTGACTGTTGTGGCGATGTAGTTATCGAAGGTGAGACCACTGTCCACCTGTATCCCTAAGTCTCTTATCACACTTTCGGTGTTTAGTGTACTGCCACCTATGTGGTAATTCGCAGGTACATGTTTTTTCCCGTAGGGGATAACTATACATTTCTTGGCATTGAGCTTGTGCCCATGGCTCTGGCACCAGGCATCTGTTTCTGTAAGGCCCTTTTGTAGAAAATCCACATCATTTGGGGATTCAATAATGGCTCCCAGTTTGCAGTCATCTGCAAAATGTGTTAGCCAGAGTTCCTTAGTGTTGGCCTGTACTTCAGAGAAGTAGATGCCAAACAAAAGCAGTCCCAGGACTGAACCTTGAGGTACTCCACTTGTCACTTGTCTGGAGCTGGATTTGGAGTCGGCTACTTTTACAGTGTGGGTTCTGTCAGTAAGCCAGTTGGCAACCCATCGAGTGATGTAGCGATTAATGCCCAGCTTAGTAAGTTTATCAATGATTCCAGAGTGGGCGATGGTGTTGAAGGCCTTGGCAAGGTCCAGATAGGCTGTGTGGACCACCTTACCCTTGTCCACAGCTCTGGAGACTGATTTGAAGAAGTCAGTCAGGTTCAGGAGACAAGATCTGCCCTTCACGAACCCAAACTGCGTGGGGGTCCAGTGTTTGAAGGTTGGCAATGTCTTTGTTTATAAGTTTCATGATAATACGTTCCATGGCCTTGCAGATCAAGCTTGTCAGACTGATGGGGCAGTAGCTCCTGGGATCCAAGGTGGATCCCCCCTTGTGGAGTGGGATAACTATAGCTCTGCGCCACTCAGTGGGCACGAAGCCTGAGGTGAGGCTATGATTAAACATGACACTTAGGTGAGGTGCCAGTTCATTTTGTAGTTCATGTAGTACACAGCCTGGGATGTCGTCTGGTCCCATGGCTGCTGTATTTTTAGCTTTGGAGAGTGCGTTTTTTACCTGTGTGGCCATTATTACCAGAATTTGGCAATCTTTCGGTATTGAGATCGGCCCTTTAGGGGGTAAGAGGGGGGTGAAGTTTGTACTGAATCGATCTGCCAGGATATTGGCAATATCCTTGGGATCAGTATATTTAATGCCATTCTGTTGTAGCTCAGAGCAGATCTGAGCATCGCCATTTAGATTCTTGACATAATTATAGAATGTCTTGTGGTTGTCTTTGGAATCTTTGGCAATTTTATTTTCATAACTAGCTTTGAAGGATTTTATGAGGGATCTCAGCTTCTTACTGAGGCTGGTAAAGGAGTTTTTTGCATCCTGGGATTTTCCTCTTTTCTGCAACAGTTTCTTTCTTTTGTTGTAAAGTTTGTTTCTGGCAAGGGACCACCAGATTGGCTTCCTTTTTTTCAAGGAGAGCGTCTTGGTTCTTTTGGGGATGGCATGATTCATGCACGAGTGGATGTGCTCATACAGTGCCTTAGTGTAGGTTTCAACTGTTGAACTTTCAGTTCCCGTCTGCATGGGTGTCATGAAGTTTGTCACTTCTGACTTGAGTAGCATGAAATTGGCTTTGGAGAAGTTTTTTTACGGAGGTTTCCTTACTGGGGGGGGGGTGGGATGTGGATGTCAAGGGTGATTAGCTTATGGTCAGACTTGACCAACGAGGGGGTGACCATAGGTGTGGAGCATTGATTTCCCATGTTGGTAATGACCAGGTCTAGGATACTGGAGCCCCTGGTGGGACTAAGGATTAGTTGATCCAGGGCATTGGAATTTATGAATTTAATGAATATTTATGAATGGCGGTTTTCTTGCCGATGCAGAATCATGAAAGAGGCCAGTCAGTATTATGGTACATAGTTACTCATACACCTACTACGCTGCAGAGATAAATCATCTCAAACAGGCATGAAACCTTTGGTTATTAAAACAAAGGGAAGAGTTTAGGTTACCTGGGTCAGATGTAGTGATATGCTGTTGAGATGGCAATGCACTGAGAAGTGTTGCCACAGTTTTCACTCCTAGCCTTCAATAGAATAAGCCTCTTTGTTAATCCTAGAGCAAAATCTGGTCAAATTAGCCCACTCCCAGTAGTAGTTATGGTAAAAACTGCCATAATGTACGGTCAATTTCCAGCCATTTCTCTGGCCAGCCTGACTGACATCATCCTGAGGCAATATAGTAATTGCCTCGTGTATACTGACAGCCACTCACTCCTAAAATAAACAAATACAATATGTGAGAGATGTAATTACACTATGAATTTGGAATCAATTCCCTCACATAACAACAAACTGGACATCAAACAGGTTGTCAGCACACACACACACACACACACACACACACACACACACACACACACACACACACACACACACACACACACACACACTCACACACACACACACACACACACACACACACACACACACACACACACACACATCACCCCTTACACAAAGCAAGATCATAACACATAAACCCACTTATGTGGAGGTACTCAACAGAAGCCTATCAAAAGATCAGAGTCCTCCCAAGTGCAAACCACTTGCAAATAGAATCCACTACACATAACAACACACACACCAGTATCTCAGCAAATAAGCCCATAAGGCAAAACACCTTAAAACCAAATGTCCTGGTCATTGGCAACTCCATAGAGAGACAAACAGATGTCCACTTCACCAGGCTGGACAAGGAAAAGGTCATGGTCAGCTGCCTGTCAGGTGCCAGGATTTGTCAAATCACGCATGTACTCAAGTCACTCAACAGCAATTACCGTTATGACTCTGCCATAGTACATGTCGGGGTGAATGACTTGAGATGTACCTGTCTGGACTATATGAAGACAGACATGACTGAACTCTCAGATTATGTGTCCCAGGCAGGTATGTCCCAAGCCCTAAGCAGCATTCTACCTTCACCCAGGATGATGCCACAATATAGACAAAAAATTGGCTTAGTTTCTGGTATCATTTCAGTATCTGTTGGCCTAGGAAGACATAGTTGACAGACCACGCTGCTTTGCCAGTGATAGTCTTTACCTGTCTCCTCTAGGCTTTTGGATACTGGCAAAGGTGCTTGCCTCCCCCACAGTGCCTTTTGTAGGTAATATCAAAACAACAAAATTTCCAATGTAAAAAATCCACTCAAGACAAACTCAGGGTTATGCTGCTTAATGCTAGGATACTAAACAGGAAAATGCAAACTCTGGAAGCACTCCTCACCTTGGAAGATGCTGATGTCTGTGCAGTCACTGAGACATGGTTCCAGGTCACAGACGGCACCCTGGCTGTGCAAGGTTACAATGCCTTCCACATGTTGAGACCACAAAATAAGTGAGAAGGAACCAAAGGTGGAGGTATAACTATCTTCCTTAAAGCCAAATACATCTCGAGACTAGTTAGACAGTGACTCTCTTGAACTAATCTAGGTCCAACTAACCATAGGTAGAGCATCCTACCACATCATTGCTAGCTACAGGTCCCTCACCATGAACCAAGAGAAGCACACCGCCTACCTGGACTTACTAGAGTCACTCATTATACAGCCAAACACTTTGGTCGTGGGTGATGTCAACTATCCTTCCATAGACTGGGTAATTATTCTTCCATCAGTTGGGTGACATAAACATGCTTGCCCTGAGATTCCTGGACTTTGTCAGTATAAATGCTCTGGAGCTGCTAGTCTGCACCCCCCACAAGGGGCTCAAATGTCCTAGACTTAATACTTACCAACATGGGAGGTCACTGCACTACCTCCTGTGCATTGCCCTCCCTGGCACGGTCAGACCATAAATCTGTCTCGTTTGAAGTAACAGTCAGACCTGACACCTCCATGGGAGCACAAAAACTGAAAAATTTCTCCAAAGCAAACTACAGCCTACTAAGAAGTGGTATAAAAAGTTTCAAATCCCTTGCTAACACAGCCAACAATGACTCCTATGCAGAGGAGTACGCCATGGAAAGACTCATCATGGACCCTATCTACAAGGACATACAGTAGATGACCTTCAGACTCTTGATCCAACCCAGTTTGGCTTCGTTAAGGGTAGATCATGCTTATTGAACCTGGTGGACTTCTTCAAGGATGTCACCAAAGCCCTGGATGAAGGTAAGACATTGCATAGTGCCTGTCTTGACTTAGCCAAGGCTTTTGACACAATCCCCTACTCCGGTATCATTGAGAAACTCTCCCAGCTAGGGATTAACCAATACATCACTAGATGGGTAGCCAAATGGCTCACCGACAGAATGCATGCTGTCAAAGTTGGGTATTCCATCTCTGCCAGTAGACCAGTTACCATTGGCATACAACAAGGATCTGTGCTGGGCCCTCTGCTGTTTGGAATCTATTTCTCGGAAGTCCAGGTGAAAGTAGATGGTCTGTGGCTTGCCAAGTTTGCTGATGATTGCAAACTGGGCACAATCATTGAGTCTCCAAACGATGTTAACATATTGCAAAAGAGGCCAACACAGACAAATGATTGGTGCCAAAGCCATGGACTAAAACTAAATGCAAAAAGGTGCACTATTATCCCCTGTGGCAAAGAGGAAGTCCCTGCAAATTACAATATTGCTAGCACCCCCTTAAGCTCAAACCCAGTGGTGCGAGATTTGGGAACACGGGTTGATAGCAATCTAAAATTTGATCACCATGTGTCCATAGTGGTAAGGAAAGCCTTGTACATTGCATATCTCATAAGTAAGGGTATCGCATCCAAGACCAAGGATGTTATAACTCCTCTGTACTTGACCCTCATCAGAGCACTTATAGAGTACAATGCCCCCTTTTGCATGTACCTCACCAGACACCTGCAACCGCTGGAGAGGCCACAGAGGTTTCTCACCAAGAAAATTCAGGGCCTTCAAAACATAACCTACATAGAGAGACTGAGAGCCCTGTCACTGTACTCTGTATCCCAGGCTGCTGAGAGGTGACCTGTGTCTGGCCTATAGGGCAATCTCCGACCCTGCCCTAATGGAAATGCTGCACGTCTGCAAATCAAAAGGGACAAGAGTCACTCACTCCAGGGATCTCAACCTAGCCTGTGACATTAACAGAATATGCTGGAGAGACAGATATATCTTCCAGAGATAGCCACTCCTCTGGAATGAACTCCCAATTCATGTGAAGTAGAACTCCTCAATAACCCAATTCAAGCGCAATATACACAACTGGAATGGAGACTGTAAATTCACCCTGGGGGCAGCACCTATGTCCCTCATGGGAAGGGGCAGTAGGTGCTGATCAAAGACTTGCTTTGCGAATAACGACCATCTAACCAAAGTCAATTCAGGAACACAGGTATAAGATGGCTGGGCCCTAGGGCCATTAGCCTAGTAACCTCCGATGAACCTATGGTGTTTTCTAAAGTAGAGGAGAGAGGCTGCATCTGGACTGTCACTGGACACAGTCACACTGCATGTTGAAGTTAAGACCAAGGTGCATATCCATTGCAGGATCTGAAATTAAGAATAAAGGACATTGTGGATGGCATCTTTCATTTCTGGACACACACTCAAGTGGTGCAGTCAGAGGTCAGAGGTCATGCAAAAAACTGAGCTGGAAAACACAAGGTCATTCAAAGACATGGAAAAGATTCATCAGACAAACAATGGCTTCATGATGTCCCTAAGACAGATTTGGGTAAAGCGTCCGTCCGCCATCCCTCCATATAGGCAAGATGGTAACACAGTATTGACCAGATGGCATACATTTGACACAAGAGAAATTTAATGAAATCCTGACTAACATCAGACATGTTGCTCATGAGTTACCGAGAGGCACACAATGAATTAATGTCTGTGGTGAAAGTAAAACTACAGTTCTGTTATTGTCTCTTTATTACCAACTTGCAAACAGTTTCTAAGAAATTTGTTGTAATATTTTGTATGGTTACAGAGATATTGTCCTTTATTAGTCTATACTGGCAGTAGTCTTAGCTAGTCATTTCAGTGGAACTGTTATTTAGCATTTGGTTATAAAAATATGACATATTCTGAATATTTACATTATCAATGCAAACAAGGGATAAGATCTTGTTAAGTTGGGGGAGGCCTTTGCAAGCAGTAGAATACATACGCTTGAGTTCTTGAACCAGTCTTTGAAAAAGGGTGTGGAAGATAGGAATGATTTTCTATATGTGCCTTAATAAATCAAAAATGAAGTGCAATACTGCCATGCCATGGGGGTGGGGGGGCTATGCAAGCATTGGGTTTTAGAAAAACAATGAGAGTAAACACACTTGGGCAAGATAAATATAGCTATATATTTGATGCACACTGTAAAATAGTAACTTTAGTGCAATAGTATTAACTTTATTCTAACATTAAGACTAAAATATCATAAGCAGTATATTCTGCATTAGTAGCAAGGTAGCAACTGCACATTGACAAGAATACAGCGGACATATATACTAAGGGCATCCATGGATGTGAAAATCTAAGTTATTATAAAAGACTAAAATATCTGAACTTGTACAGTGTCTCTTACAGATATTTAAGTGGAGATCTTATTCAGGTATATAGGGCATTTAGGGACAACTACCTCTGGGAATGTTTGGGATTATCAAAAGTTACTAGAGAATCATCAGATAACCTATGTAGGAGATTCTATAGGAATGAGAAGTGTACTAATTGGTTCTCTGACAGGGTAGCTGATGCTTGGAACAGACTACCAAATTACATTAAAGCAAGTACTAGTTTAGATAATTTTAAGAACACTCTGGACACTTATTATGGGAACAAGTGTGTTGGTATATTGGCAAGCTAGAAGGGCTTAATGCCCATGCTTGAAACATTTATATGTACGTATGTATGTATGTATGTATGTATGTATGTATATATGTATGTGTGTGTGTATGTGTGTATGTATGTATGTATGTATGTATGTATGTATGTATGTGTGTGTGTATGTGTGTGTGTATGTATGTATGTATGTATGTATGTATGTGTGTGTATGTATGTATGTGTGTGTGTATGTATGTATGTATGTATGTATGTATGTGTGTGTGTATGTATGTATGTATGTATGTATGTATGTATGTATGTATGTATGTATGTATGTGTGTGTGTCTGTATGTATGTATGTGTGTGTGTGTATGTATGTATGTATGTATGTATGTATGTAAGTATGTATGTATGTATGTATGTATGTATGTATGTATGTAAGATGTGCTAGGCATCCACAGTTAAAACATCAATATGGCATGTGCAGGGCTTGAGTTACTGAAGAGTGTTTTCAAAAAGATATGACAAATATGACATATTTTCAATATTTGTATTGTTAAATCAAAATGGAATGTGCAACTATGAAGTTCAGAGGACCTATGCAAGCAGTTGGTGTTAGGGAAAATGATACTAGACATGTTTCAGTTAGACACACACAGCAAGAAAAAAACTATGTATCTGAGGCACATTGTATTAATATTGTCTTCTAATATCGATGATAATACCTCATGAACATTAAATTATGCATTAGAGAGAAAGATAGCATTTGCAAACTGACAGCATGTGGCAAGTTTCCACAGCAAAATATCACTGTATAATATACAGGGATTGAGCTGCTAAAAAGTATTTGCAATGTTTATAAAATATTAAATATTTCCATATTTCTATTAATATGTTAAAATGGATGGTGATACTGTTATATTGGAAGGGGTGGTGAAAGCAGAGAATGTCAGAAAAAAATATACTTAACGTATGTAAGAGGAAACACAGCAAATGCAATTATTTATATGATATATACTGTATTAATATTAAAGTTATTCTAATGCTGAGACTACTATTTCATGAAAAGGAAGCAAAGAGAAATTTGCAAGGTGACATGTTATGATAGCTATTTTAAGTCTGCAAAAGATGCTGGTGGCAACACTTATAAAACACTCCTTTGTTGTACAGATCCATAGAAAAAGAACAGAAATTACAGCTCACTTGGGTTCCAGCAAACAAAGAAACAGTACCTTGGTTATCTCCACCAAATAAATTCTGAGTCATCTAGCCTTCCATCTAACAGGCTGTTTTATATAACAAGTCCCAGCTGCAGGCCATACCAGGACATTTTTTCAGCTTTATCACACAACAAAAATCTTGACCCAAGTTGACTCCAGGCCACATTCACAAAAAGCTCTAATCGTGCTAGCAACCTCCACGAGTCTTGGTTCTTCAGGTAAAGTCTTAGCTTTACCTTATGTTGGACCTCTAACTGAGGGAATATCTTCCTGGTTTGCTGCTTACTGGGTACATTTTTATACCCTATACAGCTGGCAAATGAATTATTATTAACTAACTTACAGAATCAGTGCTGTAAGAATTTTCGCAGCACAAGCTTTATCAATAGTTTGAAAGGTATATATTCCCAATTCCATGCTCACAATGCTATGGTATGTACATGAAAACATCAACATGGCATGAAAAGTACTTAAGGTTAAAGTACATTTTTTTGCAAAAGATTTTGAAAATATGAAATATTTTACAGATTTAAAAAACTGAGTGTGATTTTATCATGCTGGAGATGCCTCAAGGAGTAGGTAACTGAAGAAAAAACTATGCACACCTAGGTAAGACAAACATAGCTACAGATATAAACATACCTCTCAACTCTCCAGATTTTTACTGCATGTTTTTATTCTGTTCCTCATAACATTTTGGTTTTCTGGCAAATCACTGGCAAATTATTGAGGACTGAAGTCAGAAAATAATGATAAGACATTTCAGTTTCAAACTTCATACCCTTGAAAATCTATGTTAATGCCTATTATTCTATCAACTTTCTAAGTTTGTAAGAGCAATATTTAAAAATTGTCCATATTTTGGGCCCTCATTCCCCATTATTTATAGCTTTGTCCAGATTTTTTGCTCTAAGAGGTCGAGAGGTATGGATATAAATATTTGAGGTACATTTTATTAACAGTATTCTGATATTGAGCCAAATATCTCATGAATGGCAGGACATGCATTAGGAAGCAAGTTGCCATCCACAGGCAAACATGATGTGTTATATACACACCGTGAAAAAGTAAGTGTGGGATATTCAGCGCTGGATATATTAAGGAGTGTCTGGAAAAAGTTATGAAAAATATAACATTTTCCAAAGTTACATTAATTATGCAGAAATCAAATGTGATAGTGTCGTAGTGGGGTTGGCATATGCATGCAGTGGATGTTGTATAAATTTGACATTAAAACATATTGGGTAATTTGAAGTCATCCAGAGATATAAATGTTTATTGGGTGAAGTGAATACTGGCTATATTTTTCTATCTGCATTAGTAGTGTAAAATTGTGACCTACAAGCAAACAAATTCTGTCATCTGAGATATAACATTAAGGCACACTATTTTGTCTCCCATACTTATCATCTAACATTCATGGTTTTATATCTTAAAATTGCTGTTTTTAAATATTGTGAAACTGTAATATACATAATTTGTATTTACTGTGCGATATTACAGACCAGTAGTGTAATACCCAGTCTTGTCATACACCTCTGAAAAACTGAATCGGGAGATTAAATCTGAATCAGGAGTTTAATAAGTCCCCTACTGATACTGTGGACCTATCCGGAATGTTTACAGAAATGTAACTTTTTGTTTTACCATAAAGATACAAATTTTTTACCATTGTCCTTTCTGCCTGCTGAGTATCAGACCCTCTCTCTGTCTACTGGCAGATTCATTTGTCATCCACAGGAGTAAGAACCTACCAAGAGGGAATGTCACTGCGGCAGCTATCATGGGTATTTTTTTTCTTTTTCTCTTGCAGGTATGTCACTGCTGTACATGGCCAGGGAAAAGCCCAGGGATCATTGCGAAAGTGGCATAAGAGAGGGAGTGTCACTCATGTCATGAGTGATGTAAACCCTCAGGAAAGCCCTACCCCTTAAAACTAGTGCTGCTGTGGGTTCTCTGGTCTTCTTTGGGGGTACAATCTACGGTGTGCCTTGAGCACCCACTCTTACATCCTCCCACTGAGGAGAGACAAGACGGCTAAACAATGCCCCTCCTGCAGCTATAATGAATACTCACTACTTAGTCGTGGGTCAGCCGGGTCATAGTCGTAGCCTTTTCCCTCTTTGTTAACAAAGCTGTCCAATAATTCCAAGCAGAAAGGCTAATATAAGGTTTGGTAAAAGGGTGCTGATTCTGATATCTGGAATTGGTTACTGCACAGTGAAGGACATGTGCATGTAAATAGAGAGTTGAAGTGGTTGTAGACCTTGATGAGGCCGTATTCAAAAGGAAGAAAAGAACTAGCAGAGAAGGGCTCAAAATGACACTGGTGACTGAGACACAAATATATGTAGATCGCTGACTGTCTGACATATCCACACATTTGTCTCCTGTGTCTTTGGCAACAGAGAAGCAAATGCTTCTGACTTGTTCTTGTATCAACTTAGAGACTTCATAGCATGTAATGAATAGTCTACACATTTCAAAAGAGCATGCTTTTTAGAAAAAATATTGCATAGTTTGAAGATGGAGAATGATGAGGTGGAGGCAGTTTGACAAACACACACACACACACACACACACTCACACACACACACACACACACACACACACACACACACACACACACACACACACACACACACACATGTATACACACAGTCACACGCACACACACATACACACACACACACACACACACACACACACACACACACACACACATGCGCATACACACATACAAAGGTATACACACACAGACACACACACACACACATACAAAGGTACACACATGTACACAGACACACACACACACACACACACACACACACACACATACACACATACAAAGGTACATACATGTACACACACACACACACACACACACACACACACACACACACACACACACACACACAAACACACACATATGCGCATACAGATGTATACACACACAAACTCGCGCATGCGAGCGTGCACACACACACAAACACAGGTACACACATATACTACACATACACACACACACACACACACACACACACACACACACACACACACACACGCGCGCGCATGCGCATACTCAAATAGAGATGTACACACACACACACACACACACACACACACATACACATATGCATACACTCAGTCACACACACACACACACACACACACACATATGCATACACTCAGTCACTCACACACACACAAACACACACACACGTGCACATGCACATATACACACGAACACATATGCCCATGCACACATACAAATCTACACGCACACACACACACACACAAACGTACACACACACACGCACACACACATGCTCACACACACATGCATACACTCACTCACTCACACACACAAACGTACACATACACATATACACACTTATGAACACATATGCACATGCACACATACAAATGTACACGCACTCACACACACACACACACACACACACACACACACACACACACACACACACACACACACACACACACACAGCTGTAAATGCATAGAATATCATTACCAAGTACTCAGTTTCTCAGAAAATACTGGAGATTTAATAACGTAGGGACAGAGAAGGGTATTCTAAGTAGCTATCATGGATAATGTAGGAGACAGGGCATTAGGGCAGGCAGATTAAACAGTTATCTTCTGTTAAATTCTGTGATAATGAAACAAAAGTCCTAGCTGTGCTCCTGCAGTACACACATATCAAAAGGGAAGTTAGAAGCTCAGTGGAGAATTCATCCATTTTGCTACAAACACAATTTAATTGCAGCCAGTTAACTGTTCCAACTTAGCAACATTTTACTGCCAACCATCTCTACAGTCAGGTGTAGTAAGAGCTCTGTCCTGTACAGAATACTTAAAGAGTAAACATTTTATGTTTCATGTTGAATATACAGAGTTAAAACACTATGAGTAAGAGCTGTACATACAGATGCCAGAGTCTTGTAACCAAGCATTATATGATTTGTATTACCCAAGTCATAGCTGTGGGCTGTGGTTTGGCAAAATGTATTTTCTCCGCATCCTTCACTGTATTTTAATGTTATTGTTCCTGGGAAATTGAGGATCTTCAAAAATGGTAGACTAACTCAAAATGATGGTTCGTCCATAGGAAGATTTGAGAACATAGTGAACACTATATTTATTACGTGGCTAATTTAGGGTTACGCAGTATGTAAGTAAGGACTGGCTAGAGCCATATTGCTGCACCCCAGCTAATTACTCCTAGCAGTAAATTGTTAGGTGAGCTATGTTGGAATGTTCCAATGGGATAGTAATTATGGACTACATTACAGTAAGAATGTGGGCATTGACAGAGAATAACACCCTCTGAATGGAATACATACATATCATGTCCCTGCTGTCTTACCCTCCTCTGGTCATGGACTATAGCCTCAGTACTTTTGTAGAATTATATACCAAGTCTGTTTGTCCAAAACGTACTTTAAGCAACAGGAGACTATCAAACATCCACTGCGGGCAGTTTTAGAATACCCTGAGTTTGGAACGGGAATAGTTAATTAACGGTGCATTTACATTGGCAACAAGTCACGTGACATACATTAGCGGTGTAGTTACATTGGCATCAAGTCATGTGACATACATGTTTAAGTGATGCTGCCCAGGAAGTAGGCATGTTTGTACCAGGAACATGTCATGTAGTGACTTGACAGTGGAAAACATTTTATAATTATTTATACATAAATCAAATTAACAAGCTCTAAAGCTTAGAAAGCAGTTCCAAAACAGATAGTAAACTTATCTTAGATTAGCCAGTTGTGCAGTAAAAAAAGATTTTATTCCTGCCATACTGGAAGCCCAGGCTTTTGATCAGGTCTGGATTATCAGATAGCTGCCCAGGTCCTGGATGCCTCAGGACAACTCTTCTTTGTGAGGCAATAATTAGGTATTTGGATTAGAGATTGAGTGCACGCACGTGTCTTAAAATTTAAACAGGTGTTAGGTACCTCCAGAGTGTATAGTTAAAAAAAAAGAAGCTGTACGACCAGATGGTATCCACTAGACAGAAGTGCAGATCCATGCTAACACAAGTGATTACTGACTGTACCTGGGCAAATGGCTGTGGCCCTGCAACATAATTTTTTTAGCGATAATGTGTTTGCACATTGTCAGGTGGCAGGAGGCAGCATCAATACAGTATGCTTTCCCATCCATACCACTGGTGTCTGTGGACTGTCATGGGCAGCAGACAGAATGTCTCCACATATACTGTTCAATCTCTACTACTGTTATACACCTACTGTATTTATGAGTGGATTGTGTCTCCATTCATAACACTAGTATCCATGGACTGTACTGGGCAGCTGACAGCATTGTTGCAGTTACAGTATCACATCCGTACCACTGGTGTCCATAGTTTTACCAGGCAACATATTGCATCAGTACATTTATAATGTGCCATTTAAACCACTGGTATCTACAGCTATACTAAGCAACATATTGTATCTGTACATTTATAATATGCCATCTGTACCACTGGTGTCTGTGTCCCTATCAGATTACTGAAGTTTCAAAACTTCGAAAGTCATATGTTCAGGACCATATGATTGAAGTTTTGAAACTTTGAACATTTTGAATGGAGATTGCGGTACAGGGTTGAATGGGAAATTTACTCTTTTTCACAATGTAGTGCGATATCGGAGTTGGTATATTTAGTTAGCAGGGGATGTGGGGGTTCTAGGGGGACACATTAAAAATAGGATTTTTTTTTAATGTTCGAAGTTCTGAAACTTTGATCATATGGTGTCACCATATGAATTTCGAAGTTTCGGAACTTCGATAATCTGACATAGATCCCTGGTGTCCACAGTTGTACTGGGCAAGATATGGTATTTCTGCATTTGTAGTGCGCCATCCATACCACTGTTGTCCACAAACTGTTGGAACATTGGGCGGTGTCCCTATGCCATGGTGTGCTACTAAGAGTTCCACTAATTAATGCTCACCAGCTGCAGTGGCATAGCACAGAGTTACAGTAGCTCCACCTGAAAGGAGTGGGAAAAGGTCAGGTCAGGATATCAGACAGAAGTAAGAAAAGTATTCATAGGCAGTACAAACTCACCTGTCCCAGGGAACACACAAGCAAACCCCACCCCCCCAAAAAAGAAAATCTATATTAAACTAGTTAGAGAATACGCAAGTGAAGGTGCTTGAAAAATGAACTGCTGCTGCTTTGAGGAAGGAAACATTGTTATAAACATGAAGTCTGAATGATTTTTGCTGGGACAAATCACTTTGACGGAATCTCAAAGGGACACTGTAACAGAGATGGAATGAATATTGTCCTTTTTCTCTGCTTAAACCAAACTTTGACATGAGGTGACATGCCAGGATGTAGAAAGGACTGGAAGAGATCTTCAAAAACTCGAACATGTGGATGAAGGCAAAAGAGATCATTTTTTGAGCAAAGAACAAATAATACATTCAAGGGAATGAGTTCAGCAGGAAATGTGATAATAAAAGGAACAAAACAGGAAATGGACATTGAGGAAACTATTCCTAAATTACCTAAAAGCAGCCAAACAGTGTGACAGTGAAGCCAGGAAAGCTAGAATGAGATAAGAGGATGTAAAAAAGAAGACTGTCAGGAGCAGGAAGTAGGGATACACAGTGTTTTTCAGTAAAGGTTGTTAATAACATCTCTGTCAGAGCAAAGAAACTGGTAATCCAAAGTAGGAAAATTAAAGGTGAGCAGAGTCTGCATAAAACATATTAAAATTAAAGGTGAGCAGAGTCTGCATAAAACATATTAAAATTAAAGGTGAGCAGAGTCTGCATAAAACATATTAAAATTAAAGGTGAGCACAGTCTGCATAAAACATATTAAAAATCGCTCCATGGCAAAGATGAAGAAGCTAGTGTGTAATGTTGTACAAGGAACGGGAAATTAGAGTTTCTTATGCAGTCTTCTAAGTTTATCAACTGGGGACGAGGGCACTGAAGGAAAACAAGGTGGTCAAGGCAAAATAGCATGCAAAAAAGCTGATGTCACTGGTGTGCCATGTGTGGGCGCCACAGGCACCAGTCAGGAAGGTGGGATTCAGTGGCTCAAGTTGGTGGTAAGGAATATGGAGGCCAAGGAAACAAATACCCCACTGAGATTATGCAGAGCACACTGAGCATGTATGAGGCATTGTAGGTGCATGTCTAATTAAGTAAGTCGATCACAGAAAGACCTCACTAATATCTATCCCATCAGGGGCTAGCTTAACGCACAGCTAAAGGCTGTGAATTTACCAGAAATGGAGACATCAGCTGCAAGCATAATAAATGGAATAAGGGAAAAGCTAGTATGCTATGATGCTTTGAATCCATGAGGAGTCTTAGATAAAGAGGAGTATTTGCTTATTATTCATAACAGACTGACTGCAGCATATTGATTGAAATAGTAGTGACATTCAGGCATTTATAGGAGAGGCAATCACATGATAAATAAACCAAAAAGCATAAATGTGATCAAAACAACAACAATAATAATAACAATAAGCTAGAAAAAGAAAATTAAACCACAGTGGCATTCAGAGATACATGGGACAGGCCCAGGGAAATCACATAAAAAAAAAAACAAAATAAAAGGCATCAAAGTAAATAAAATACAAATATGTTCAGTGGTAGTGCGACTGAAACATCAGAAGCATTCAGGAATACATGGGATAATTCCAGGGAAATCACAGAAAAAAAAGGAAAAAGAAAAAAGAAAAGACATTGAAATTAATAAATACATAAATAAATACATACAAACATACATACGTAAAAACTCAAGTGTGGACCATAGCATTAGTAGAAAGGAAATCTGTAGACTAGAAGACGCTACTCTACCAAAACATTTTGTCACCCTGTTAAGTTGTTTTCACACCGAACGGAATGATGTAAGGAAGCACGTTGACCAGCAGAGGGTAAGCTTTTCCTTGTTTCTGAACGAGACCTTTTTTGACTGGTTCAGTAGCAGTAACGCAAACTGAGAAACTCAATGGAGCTCTTTTTAAATTATTCTGTTTGGACTGACTGTATCACTTTGATCATGCTCTTCCTACAAACAGAATTGCTAACTTTAATTAAATAGTCAGTACTACTTCTTACAGAGCTAGCTTTAAGAAAATTGCAAAACATCTTTTAAAAAAAAACACATACATATACAGTTCTGATGAAAAGGTGATAATTTGTCAATTAATGTAATAGATTGTAATGTATCACAGTTTATTTTTATGTAGTCTGTCTAATTCATTTGTATTTTATATTGAATGTTCACAAACCTAACCACTTTTTTCCTTAGAGAAGAAGTAAGCTTAATGCATCTGTTCTAAAATGTTTGTGAAAATAGGTAATTTGCATTTAGTGAACCAAGAGAGTCATGTGGGTTATGCCAACAAAGTTTTTTTAATTTTATGTTAAGTGCATAGTATACATAAATGGGCTAATACACAAATAAAAGAATAAATGGAATATCAGGGTGGGCCTTGCTTGCAAGAAAAGGTCTGTCTATGTGTTTACATATTTAGTGTGATACCGTAAACCACAATGCCTGAAGCAGTAAGAGAAGGACTTTTACTCAAAGGTCTGTGGTCACGAACCCCCAGTGGTCAGTCTGGGAGTAGTGTTACATTTAGAAGCATGATGTCATGGCTCAAATAGTCATGACATTTTGATACCTCAGTGCTAAAAAGTCCCCGAGGCCTGCCTGTGGAGATGGGGGATGCGCTAGAGATTTATATGCCTGTGTGTGATGATTGACAACTAAATTAGCTGTGCAACTTTATCAGCAGTCTTCCCTGGACATCACTTAATTCCAGACTTCTATACCCAAAGAAAAATAAAATGAAACCAAGTATGTTTTTGTATACATTTCTGCATTTCTGTAGAAAGTAGAATATTTTATTTCAGCTTTTTTAAAAGTTAACATAGCATTTGTGCTCCTATTCACTGAATCTACCCAATTTTTTGACTGGACCTACCTTACCTTCTGCAACTTTCTTCGACTCATATTTAGTAGTTTATGCTCACTCTACAAAGATCCAGTCATGTTCAATTAGCCCTCTGCTTTCTCACTCTCTTCTTTGTTGTCCTGAATGAGATGTCAGCAGCTGGTCAGTAACCAGCTGATCAGCTCACACTGTCTGTCCAAAACTACATGTCTGACATAGAACCTTAGAAAAGATTTTCCCCTTCCCACCAAGACACAGTGCCCTGTAGTTGATTTTATTAAGCAGAGGGTAGAGAGATTAAAGCCATGTACATGGTAGGTGAGGGCCAGTTGGGGTTTTTGGCTTTGGATATCTCACTTCAGCCAACAATGTAATCTGGCCATCTGTTTTTTGACCAGAGGTACAAGAATACTCCTGGATGAGTTAGTCAGCAAGGTACAGAAATAGTGGACAGAAGTGTTTCATGGCAAAGTCTGGACATCATTCTCTACCAAATCATACTATCCTATTGCATGAACCATCAGTATCACGTGCACAGATCTGCATGCAACAGGAGGACCATGGCTCATAATATTTCTTCCCCAGGCATTGTACTTGCTTGTGCATATGGACTCAGTTTGTGCCATAGTAAATATCTCAGGCCAAAGAGAATGTTTTGTTTCCCCTGGTGGTCACAACAGGGAATGTTTCTTAAGAATTTGGATGATACATGTCACAGACGATTATCAGTTGCCTGGCTATATATTATCTCTTCATGTAATAAGACATACAGATAAATCAAATGCATTCATGGTATAACTTCTGGGGAGAATATCCGGATGAGGAGTTTATGATGTTTGTAGATAGCACACTATATTCACTGTATCTGATCAGGAGTTGTTATATAGTATACTATATTCACTGTATCTGATCGGGGGTTGTTATATAGTATACT
Organism: Protopterus annectens; assembly: GCF_019279795.1. NCBI lineage: Eukaryota > Metazoa > Chordata > Ceratodontiformes > Protopteridae > Protopterus > Protopterus annectens. Next base: position 1,378,414,195 of record NC_056746.1, read on the forward strand.
ATAGTAACTGTATCTGATCGGGAATTGTTATATAGTATACTATAGTAGCTGTATCTGATCGGGGGTTGTTATATAGTATACTATATTCACTGTATCTGATCGAGGTTGTTATATAGTATACTATAGTATGTGTATCTGATCGGGGGTCGTCATATAGTATACTATAGTAGTTGTATCTGATCGGGGGGTTTTATATAGTATACTATATTCCCTGTATCTGATCAGGGGTTGTTATATAGTATACTATAGTAACTGTATCTGATCAGGGGTTGTTATATAGTATACTACAGTAGCTGTATCTGATCGGGGGTTGTTACATAGTATACTATATTCACTGTATCTGATCGGGGGTTGTTATATAGTATACTATAGTAATTATATCTGATCGGGGGTTGTTATATAGTATACTATAGTAGCTGTATCTGATTGGGGGTTGTTATATAGTATACTATAGTAGCTGTATCTGATTGGGGGTTGTTATATAGTATACTATATTAGCTGTATCTGATCGGGGGTTGTTATATAGTATACTATAGTAACTGTATCTGATCGGGGGTTGTTATATAGTATACTATAGTAATTGTATCTGATCGGGGGTTGTTATATAGTATACTATAGTAGTTGTATCTGATCGGGGGTTGTTATATAGTATACTATATTAGCTGTATCTGATCGGGGGTTGTTATATAGTATACTATAGTAACTGTATCTGATCGGAGGTTGTTATATAGTATAGTATAGTAGCTGTATCTGATCAGGGGTTGTTATATAGTATACTATATTCGCTGTATCTGATCGGGGGTTGTTATATAGTATACTATATTTGCTGTATCTGATCGGGGGTTGTTATAGAGTATACTATAGTAACTGTATCTGATCGGGGGTTGTTATATAGTATACTATAGTAACTGGATCTGAACGAGGTTTGCCACAGATCGCTTACATTTCTAGGTGGTTAGACCACAGCAGTCTAACTCCATTTTTTCCATGCTTTCTGTCTTGCCTATAAAACTTCTTTATTTCTTTCTCTCTCATGATTTTCTAGTTTTGCCTTTAATGGCTCTGACAGCTCTACATATTAGGCTGTGTTCTAAGAAATAAGACAATATTTTCAGTGAACCTGAAAAACTTCAGTCCTGTAATGTGTACCAAACTGTAAATTATTTCACCGGATCAAAATAAGTAAATCTGCATGCAACTATCACAATAAAAACTGTAGTGTCAGCAGTAACAGTATAACATGTACTGTCTGGCATGTAGTTTTCTCTGAAACAACTGTATATTCACTTGTGCTGGTAGTTGGTGGGGACCCAGCTGTAGGGCATATAGCTGACTCCTACAAATACAAAGCATGTATAATTTGTCCCTGTGCTGTCAGTTAAAGGTGTGTGCTCACACCAGACTTTGCAGTCCAGTCTGGACCCAGCTGTGTAAATGTTTTTTTATACTCGTTCCACCCAGTAACAAACTTCACTCGTACACTTTGTATCCCACTCACTTCCTCTTCACTACTGGATATAACTAGAAAATCATCATGATATTTTAAATAGAGCTCTCATTTTTCCAAACAAAAAGTTAAATCTGTATGACAGCTTCTTTTGCATAAAGTACATTGTAAAGATGAGATACCAGAGCTCATGACCAGGTCTGCAAAGACTGCAAAAATTACAAATAACACTAGAGGCCAAACAGCAGAGTTAATTAGTAAGCAGGAGTTCAATGCATCACTCACAGTGTGAGGAAGGAAGGAGTGTGAGGAGTGTGAGGAAGGAAGGAGCGTAAGGAAAGAAGGAGCGTGAGGAAGGAAGGACGGAAAGGTAAATGGAAAAGGGAAGCCATTTCCAGTTAGGAGGGCTGCAGCTAGGGAGAAGAAAGACAGAGAGGTTAAGTGATAACAATTATGGTTGTAGCAGGGAGGGTTAAGAAAGGGAAGAAAGATAGGAAAATGAAAGTGCAAAGGAAGATAGAAGGTGCGTGGAGCAAGCAGTGGTTACTGCAGGCAGAAAGTGGAAAATAACTTGTAAAATCCATTCAGAGGTTAGACATAAGGCATTACCTCTATGAAGTATGTACAGTGAACTGTGTCAAGAAAGATATAAGCTGGTGTGGATGGATTCCCCTTTTGTACTGGGAGTTTCCTGCCTGACATCCTAAGGGTACCTCCGACACTTGGAAGGTGAGGGGTTCTAGCTCTTGAAGTCAGTCCAGATATTTGAGACTCAGTGGTATAAATTCCAAAAGCCAGGTATAGCAGACATCTAAATGCAGAGTACACACACACACACACACACACACACACACACACACACACACACACACACACACACACACACACACACACACACACAGATGCACACACACACACACACACACACACACACACACACACACACACACACACACACACACACACACACACACACACACACAAACACACACACACACGTACATATATATAACACTAAATGCAGTCAGTATCAATGACTTGGTCTGTTGATGTGGTATGCATTTAAACCTCTTTTTATCTCCCCAAATTCTTCCTGGTCCCTACCCCCTCCCTCAACCTTCAGCACCTTACAGAACTGTTATTAAAAACAAATTGATGCACACCAGGGGCACTGGGCCCCCCCTACTGCTTCTTTGTAAATGGATGTAAAATGCATCAGGCATGAACCATAATGTAGCTAGTAAAACAAACTGATGTGCACAGAGATGGGATAACAAGGGTGCCAGCTCCCTTCTTCCTAATTTTATGATGAATCCCATCAAATTATTTGCACTGAAGGAGGTACAACATGAGATGCACATTTGCGAATGAGACCCGGCAATGGAGGTCCCACACATGCAAGCTTAATACTCTGTTATAATACATACTAGTGTACTGTTATACTTATACATTATGCATTAGCATTAGGATTTACACTTCTTCTTTCGGCTTTTCCCGGTTAGGGGCACCACAGTGGATCACCTGTCTGCTCACTATTGGCAGTGGAGTTTTACAGTGTCGAGTTGCCAGCCCAGCACCCAACCTTCCACAGAAGGCACACACACGCACACACTCACTCCAATTTAGAGTGTCCAATCCACCTACAGCATGTCTTTGGGATGTGGGAGGAAACCGGAGCACCCAGAGGAAACCCACCCACAGGGAGGACATGGAGACTCCGCACAGAAGGCACCCCAGCTGAGGATTGAACGGAGAACTTCTTGCTGTGAGGTGGCAATGCTAACTGCTGCACTACTGTGGCTGCCCAGCATACTTACAGCTGCACCAAACTTTTTTTTGACATACATCATTTTCAAAATGAAAGGTACAGTGCATCAATCTAGTTTTCCAGTTTGTAACCATGTTTTCAGAGACAGTGGCAGGCATACCCATTAAATGCCTGTCCACAAGTTTGATTATTAGCAAATATTGAAACTGTATACTGCACAGAAGACTCTAAGAAACAGTTATGTTTTATGAAAGGTACAACAGATAACCTCATGTGAACTTGTGCTAGTACACCTTAGAAACTTTTTTGTGTTGTGTGCGCATACACGCGCGCGCGCGCACGCGTGTGTGTGTGTGTGTGTGTGTGTGTGGGTAGGTGTGTGGCTCTCAATATTATGTAACACACATGACTTTGTGGTAGTATAAAGATGCTGTCATCAGTTTGTAAACGTTGTATTTTACTCAAGAATTCTTCACCAGCAAAAAGACAGGCTTTTGACTCACGCTGACTCATGACAAATGTCCAGTTACATACTTGTGTTACTCAGCTAGCAGACAATGAAGTGCACTTGGAACGTCACTTATTGTTTGGTTTTAAGTGGGACCAGTCGGAATGGATATGTTTCATCACTATAAGGCATCACTTGATGTAAGTGGGGCGACTTCTGGCATGCTATTCTCATGGTTCCAGTTCTGTCAGTTAAAAATCTTTTACAAATAATAGAATTAAAATACTGTGGTTTTAACATTTGCAGGATGCTGTCACTATTTATTCTAATGAATTTGTTGCTACAGTTTGGTTTGATCTTTTGCTACAATGGAATAAAACTGCTTATGCTATATCCTTCCAAATGTCATGCTTGGAGGAGTATTGTAGTTATTGGGACAAAGTGTGAAGTCCATTTCCAGATATCCAGCAGTAGCAGCAGCTGTAGTAAATGCCCCCAACCCAAAAGGGAAGGGTTTTGAACTGGAACAAAGACTTTACTGGTGAGAAAACAAGTACTATATAGCACTGCAGTTCTGAGTTGGCATTGTTCGTTTTACAGCACTGAAGGTCTGAAACACGTAGGGTACCGATCGCTGTGGTTGCATTAATTGGTTTGGCGGCCTTGGCTTAAATATTTGCTAAAATAAGAGTAAATCCAGCATTTTATGAACAGCAATCAAGAAATAACATCGAATTAATATATCAAACTGTTCTAGTCCAGGGCATTGAATTATTACAGTCATTTCTTGTTGTCATGTACCGTAGCTTTCAAACCTGTTATCTCTAGAATCAGAGGCAAAGACCACAAACTCTAGGACACTTTCTAAATAGGAGAGTTACAAAGTTTGGCAATTGACAGAGCAACATATTCATGTATTTTCTGTAATAAAATAGAATAAGGGGACCTGAATTAACATGTATTTTTCATAATAAAACTGAACAGGAGGCACAAATTAACATGTATTTTCTGAAGGAAAATAAATCTATATCTTTAATGACTGCAGTTATTTTCTGACCATGGCCTGTCACATTTTCTCAAAAAAAAAAAAAAAATCACCGACTTTAAGGAAGAGAGCAAAATTCTGATCCAAAACCAGAGATAGTTGAGAGGCATGTCATCTACTGACTTGAAGATAGAGTTGACAGCTTCACTGCAATGTATCATCTGCATTGTGCAGAACCATTGCTAGTCTAACATAAAGTTTGTTCATTTTCCTGATCCATACCGGTACTTATTTCACAATGCATTACTATTTGTAACATTATGAAAGTCAGAAGAACCATGTTGTAAGCTTCTTAGTTCAGTTTAAAGTGGATGGATGTCAGGTTTGTGAAATATCCAAAGTTTCACAGCAGGAAAAGAAAGCTTGGGCTGGCCAAATTCACAGTAAAACCAAACACGTCCAGTTTACTCTCAAGGAATGTTCCTAATATCTGAGGTGGTACCAAAGTGTTTGTTCTGCAGGAATGATTTAATTTAAATGCATATTTCTAGCAGGGAGTCTGGTTTCTGGTTGTCTGTAGTACATCAGCTGCAGTTAGTTTAGGAATCAGTATTAAATAAGTGATAACATTCTGGGGGGCAGAGAGAGAGAGTTAAATGAAGGTGCATCTGCAAGACACAAAACCGAGACAGTATTCTTTGTGTTACTGCCATCTGAAACAAAACTTTTCTGCTTTTCACTGATTTAAGCCATAAGGTTACACTCTTGCAAAGTCTTATTATTAAAGCTAAATAACTTGTTATGTTGATGCATTGGATCTGTGTATATTAACTCTGGTAACATCCAAGTTAGATTTTCAACTGCTGCTCTCAGTAGAGTGGCATTTATCTGCAATGTTTATTTCTAGTTTCAGTTAGATGATTTTGTTTCATCTGTATTTCAAAAGTTTTAGGGGCTTTGTAAGTTTTGTGTACTGGAGGGATCTTTATTTGTTTATAGTTATACTTGCCAGTTATGCAAAGTGTAAGACAAGTTGAGATTAGTGTTATTTGTTTGTAACAGGATGCTGCCAAAATGATGTTTGGACCCTTTTATCTACTCCTTGGGGTTAGGGTATGTATGTAAGTCTATGGGGTGTGGGGGTGGAGTGGGCACATTTTCATTATATTTTATTAGCTGTTTTTGTAACTATAAATGTCCTTAGCTATTGTTTTCTTATTTCATTTTAGTGGACGTTTTATGACATTAAAGTACAAGCCTGAAGATAGTATCCATGCAGTTGCTTGAGGTTTTGGTTTTAAGTTTATGTCTGCTTTTAAGTTGGTATCCATTAACACAATGCCCGCAGCTACCTCTGTGAGGTACCGCGTTCTACTCAGTGCACTATTTCTCCCTCACAGCTGTGTTTATTTATAGCCTTATGTTTGTACTGGGACTCATCAGACTACCAGCATGATTGCCCTGTGATACACAGTACAGCAATGCAAACTGCACGGAAATGTGAAGGAAAACATTACCTTAAGTTAGCTTTACAGTGACAGTAGCCAGCTTAGTGAGGTTTCCTTATAAAGATTATTCACCCTGGCTGTAAGTTTATTTTATGTTATGTGTCCTTGAAGTACAGGAATCCTAGGTATGAGTGGTTTTATGGGCTCTCATGCAATACAGATGGGTGCAGTAATATAACGTCAGCAAAAATAGTGAGGTTTTTGCAATCTATTCTTTTTAGGCCATTCACATTTGCATAGGTAAATTAGGTGCAATGATTGCTTTAGTAACAATTCAAAGGTAAAGTATAATCTGTTCAAAGTCTGACATGCACGCCATGCTGGTTAATATAATCATAATGTTATTTATATTACACATGAATGCTTAGCTATCTTCCCAGGATGGATAACTGCGATGTCTGTAAAAAAGGAATGCATATCACAGCTGGCTTCTTACAGTTTCTATGAAAGTAGTTTGCTACCAGTTACGTTTCACTCCACTACTCAACCCAGGCAAGGTGCTGAGGTGTTTCAGAGGTGCCGAGATGACTGTGTGTCTTGGTAGGGGACTGTAGTAATTTATTTCATCTCTAAAAAATAAAACATTGTTAAGAAAATACAGCTAATTTTGGAAAGGAGGACAGCTGAATAATTTTTTGTAGACTTGCTCATTTTAGAAGTTGAAACTCTGCTTCAATGTTGTAAGACTTTAAAGGGGTTACTTAACTAGACAAGTGCTCCTGGGTTACCCCTGAAAAGATTCAACTGTGCCTAATGACCAGAACTGGTTAACTAACAGATTAAATAAATTAGTACGATATAGAATTTATAAAGTGTATTCATCTATTAAGCAGGTAGTTAGACTGGTCTGAAGACCCACTTCAGACACAACCTGGGTCCTAAGCACAATTACAAAGGAAATTGAGAATAGAACTTAAAGAAGTACAAATAAGTGTAGCATAAAAAAGCTATATAATCTAATCAGGTAAAGAGATGAAACTTGTATGAGGATCAAACATATGCAGAGAGCAAATATGTACAGAGGCCGGTCAGGTGAAGAGATCAACACGTACAAAGATCAAACAGCTATAGATATCAAACAAAATTGGACAGGTAGATATTATCAAACAGGCCCTAGGAGAAAACAAGATAATAGGTCATGGCACATTTACTATACAGTGCATACAGTATACTTCTAAAATGCTACATATGGCAACTGCTTTAGTGCCCAGTTGACAAACAGCATATCAGCTATTGTCTAAAGTTCTACATATAGCAACCATTTTGGTGTGCAGCTGAAGAACCACATTAACCGCTGTCCCTGTAAGAGTTACTTTTATATACCATCTTTAAATAAATGGTCATCGAACTACCGTTTATGTCTATGAAAGGTACTTTAATTATTGACACATACATGTCAATAACGGATGGATGGGGAATTGCAAATTCACACCTGGGATAACACCTATGTCCCTTATGGACAGGGCAATCTGTAAAGTCTGGAAAATACTCAAGACATGGCTCAAACCCATGCCTTCCTCCTCTCCCAAGGGGCTATACACTGTGTAATATCGGGTTACATTGGCTAGGCATGTTAAAGCTCCTGAGCCGTTAGCCTAGTAATCTCCTATGACCCTGTGTTGTAGATTCCAAGTTGCAGGTGCCATTTACAGAATGTTGTTTTTCCCCAGTAACAAACTCAAAGGGAAGAACTTTTTAATCTTAAAGCTACATGGCCACCAGAGAGTAGAATGTTGAATGGTAACTGCTTCTGAACAGCTGAAATGATGAGGGTAGAATCTGAGATGTACAAGTCTCAATGTGAGGAAGTTAAGAAATAGGATAGCCCATGCAGTGGCAGTGAGACAATTGGCTTTATGCAATGACAAGCAAGTGAGCTCTCTTGCAAAGAAAATTTGTGCTCCTGTATGTGTGAGGCCCATCCTGTTTCCAGACACACACCTCTTTTTTTGATCTGCTTGTCTGCTTTTTCCAATTTTATATTCCATTTAGGCCAGAGTAAGGACACCGTCAATAGCGGATATCCCATAGGACTTACGAATACACCCATTTGATAACTAATTAGTTTATGGCCCTTAGATGTTCTTGTATTCTGAATGGCAATCTACAAGATGACTTTCCTATCCAAAAGAGCTTTTGAATAAACTGCTGCATAAAGCATCCTGCATCTAAAAAAAACATGCATGTTGCTGTTGTTGTTGTTAATATTAGATTTGCCTATCCCTTGGATATATAAAAACTGCAGAAATATTACAGAAATCCAGATCTATATATAAAATAAAACATTTAAATAATAAATGAAAAATGACCTTGCAAACATTAATATAAAGGGTGATAAATACTTTTCTTTTTATTTTAGAAATAATGTACTAATTTAACGAGTTGTTGGCTATAAAACCTTGAAATAAAGGACAGTAATGTTCATTTGTAGGAAAATGTTAATTTTTAATGCTTTATTTATGGTATACAAATGGCAAAAAAGAACTTGCACATATTTGAAAAACTGGTAATACAAGACATGTTAAACCAAAACTGAAACTGACAAATTTCAGGAAAAAATGACAACATGCACAAACTTTATTTTCCCATATCTATATATATATATATATATATATATATATATATATATATATATATATATATATATATGGATCCCTATCACAACACCGACACGCCACAAAGTCGCCACCCAAAACACCGACACCAAAAGACTGAAAACGCACAAAACCAAAACCGAACACCATAACACCGACACACAAAACGTAAACTACACATTACACACAACTATACATGCACTAACTGTAACCCAAACCCTAACCGTAAGGTCCAACACTACCGCACACTCACCTTTCCCGCATCCTAACCCTAAATCCCTCACTATCTCACACTTACCTGTCCGCTCCCTAACGCTAAATCACTCACTATCGCACACTTACCGAGTCGCGCTCACACATTGCCCATGTCAGTGTTTCGGCTGTCAGTATTTCACCTTTTCAATCATCTGTCTCGTCGGTCTTCTGGAGTCGGTCTTCTGAGCATCGGTGTTTTGGCGTGTCGATCAAGTCAAGGGGACCCATATATATATATATATATATATATATATATATATATATATATATATATGTTCATAGGTTCATAGGTAGGTACTAGGCTATCTGCCCGAGGGCATTTATAAGCCTAGCCAGAGTATGTCAGCTTTCGCTGCCCCATTGATTAATTAACTGAGCCTCTGTCAAGAAGAGCCAATGAAGTGATCCCAGAGGTGTATTTTCTGTTACCCATCCACTCATCAAGGTTTCTCTTGAAGAGTGTTAGTGAGGGGCTCTGCCTAATGTAGTTAAGAATTTTGTTCCAAAGCATGGGGAGTCTCTGTGACAGGAATCTATCCCTCCAGCATGTTCTATTTATTGTTGTGGCAAGGTTTAGCTCACTAGAGCGAGTGGCTCGCAGTGACTTGGATTTCTTTAGGTGGAGCATGTCCATCAGTTCTGAGTTGGACATGGCTTTGTAAGTCAGGTAGAGATCAACTCTGAGTAAGCGATATGCCACTGAGTACAGCTGGAGTTTTTCCAGTCGGGCTGCATAGGACATAGGTTTGAGACCAGTAATCCTCTTGATGAGGTACTTTTGTGGTCTTTCCAGCTGTTGGAAGTGTTTTGTGAGGTACATCCCAAACGGGGCATTGTACTCTATGATAGGTCTGATGAGTGATGAGTAGAGGGGCACTATAACCTCTTTATTTTTAGATGTGAACCCTTTAGTAATTAGATGGGCTACATAGAAGGATTTCCTAACTACTTTGGCAATATTATTGTCAAAGGTGAGATTACTATCTACCTGGATCCCCAGATCTCTTATTACCTCTTCTGTGTTAAGGGGGCTGCCACCTATGTGGTCATTCATGGGTGTTTTGTTTTTCCCAAATGGAATAACTATACATTTTTTGGCATTTAGCTTGAGACCATGACTTTGACACCAGGTGTCCATCTCATTAAGGCCCTTTTGGAGAATGTCCGTGTCAGCCAGAGAGTCAGTTATGGCTCCCAGTTTGCAGTCATCGGCGAACTTGGTTAGCCATAGTCTTCCTGTGTTTGCCTGTACTTCTGAGAAGTATATGCCGAACAGTAGGGGTCCCAGGACCGAGCCTTGTAGGGCACCACTTGTGACTGGTTTAGAGTCGGACCTGGAGCCTGCTATTCTTACCGTGTGAGTTCTGTCTGTAAGCCATTTGGCAACTCATCTCGTTAAGTAGGGGGTTTTGTTCAGGCTGGTGAGTTTTTCTATAATTCCCGAGTGGGGAATGGTGTCAAAAGCCTTGGCAAGGTCAAGGTAGGCTGTGTGAACTACCTTCCCCTCATCTATGGCCTTGGTGACTGTCTTGAAGAAGTCAACTGGGTTTAGTAAGCATGATTTGCCCTTAACAAAGCCGAACTGGGTCAGGTCAAGTGTTTGGAGGTTCCCAATGTCTTTGTTAATGAGTTCCATGATGATGCACTCCATAGCCTTGCAGACCAGGCTAGTCAGGCTTATGGGGTGATAGTTACCAGGGTCAGTTGTGGCCCCTCCTTTGTGGAGTGGAATAACCATTGCTGTGCACCATTCTATGGGCACATAGCCTGTGGAGAGGCTGAGGTTGAACAGTGTGTTTAGGTGGGGGGTTAATTTGTTCTGTAGTTCATGCAAGATGCAGCCTGGGACACCATCTGGCCCCACTGACGCTGTGCTTTTGGCTTTTGAAAGGGCTGTTTTCACCTGTGCGTCTGTGATTTCTGGGACACTACACTTTTCTGGTATTGTTGTGGGCCCTTTTGGGGGTGAGAGGGGGGTGAAGTTTGCACTGAATCTATCTGCCAGGATGTTGGCAATGTCAGTGGGTTCAGTATATTTTGTGCTATTTTACACTAGCTTAGAGCATATCTGTGAGTTGCCACTGAGAATCTTGACATAGCTAAAGAAGGCTTTATGGATATCTTTCGAATCCTTGGCTATTTTTCTTTCGAAGTTAGCCTTGGAGGATTTTATGAGGGACCTTAGTTTCTTACTGATGCTGATCAGGGATGTCTTTCCTTCTTGGGATTTGCTTTTTTTCTGAACTAGTTTCCTTCTTCTGTTCTATAGCCTGTTTATGGCAAGGGTCCACCAGACTGTTTTCTTTCTCTTAGGGGAGTGAGTCTTGGTGTTGCTAGGGATGGCACAATCCATGTATCCTTATAGGTGCTCATAGAGTGCATTTGTAAAGGTCTCTGCATCTTGGGCAGCGTTATCCTTTAGCGTGGGGGCTGTGAAACTTACCACCTCTGTCTTAAGTAAGGTGAAGTTTGCTTTAGAAAAGTTTTTTACTGTGGTTTCCTTAGTTGGGGGTGCTGGTGGGGTGTGGACATCCAGAGTGATTAGTTTATGGTCTGACCTAACTGATGATGGGTTGACCTCTGGTGTGGAACACCTGTCGCCCATGTTGGTGCTGACCAGGTCCAATATGTTTTCACCTCTGGTAGGGGAGTTTACCAGCTAATCTAGGGCATTTGAGTTGATAAATTCCAGGAAGCGCTGGTCCTGGGTTTTTGTACTTGAGTAGTTTTCCCAGTTAATGGTAGGGTAATTGAAATGGCCCAATATCAGGGTGTTCGGTAGGATATTCATATTTTCCAGTGTCTCCAGAAAGGCGGAGTGGTGGTCCTGGGTCATGGAGGGTGATCTGTAGCAGGTCACAATTTGCATTGCAGATTTGCCTGATGTTAGTTGCATGTGGATGATCTCGGAGGTATCATGCAGCGCTACTAACCTGGAGGTGTAGGTATCCTTGATGAATATGGATACACCCCTTCCTTTTGTGTTTTGGTCCATGTTCTGTGGTTGATATGTGTGGTATGAGTTGTAGCCCGGTAGTGCTGGGGTGCTCTGTGGAGCCTTGAACCAGGTTTCAGTTATTGCAAAGATGTCGACGTTCTCCATACTGAGGAGTGCTTCGAGTGCATGCATTTTGAGATTTACACTCCTGGCGTTGAGTAACGTAACCCTCATTTTTTTATTTGTGCAGTTTACGGAGGTGGGTTTGACTTTTGAAAATACCGTGAAAATACAAAATCCCAAAACCCCATAACCGCAAAATTTTAAAATCCTGAACGTACACTATATATGCAGCACACACATACACATACACAAAACTTCCCCCCATGTTCAAATATATCATCCTACTCTACAGATAAGCAGGGAGGCTGTTATCATCAAAATGTTGAAACGCATCCATGTGAATGTTCGGAATTTCGAACTTAAATGTCAAAATTTGAAATAATTTTCCCCCCTAATGTTAAACATGGTAAAATTAGAGTTTGACATTCCCTGTTTCCAGGAGTTTTATGGGAAAACCCATTTATTGTCCGGGATGCAGAATGGGAATAGAGTTTCAGCATTGCAGATTCAGTAAAACAATTTCTGACATTACCATGCCTTGAAATTAGCCTTTCACACAAGTGTCGGTTGAATGGATGCATTTCAACATTTTGATAGTAAATCTACTTACATATATATATATATATATGGGTCCCATTCAAAAGACCGAAACGCCGATTCCCCGACGCGGAAATCACCGACGCCAGATGACCGACAGGTGCATTATACCGACAGGGTGATTCGCCGACAGTGGAAAGACCGACAAGGGTAATCTGCGATCGCGACCCGGTAAGTGTGCGACAGTGACGGAGGTAGGAGTGGTCAGGTAAGTGAGTTAGGGTTAGGGTGCAGGTAGGTGATGTGTACGTTAGTGTCGGAGCTTGGGCTAGGGGTGTGTAAGTGAGTTAGGGTTAGGGTGCAGGTAGGTCATGTGTGCGTTAGTGTCGGAGCTTGGGCTAGGGGTGTGTAAGTGAGTTAGGGTTAGGGTGCAGGTAGGTGATGTGTACGTTAGTGTCGGAGCTTGGGCTAGGGGTGTGTAAGTGAGTTAGGGTTAGGGTGCAGGTAGGTGAAGTGTGCGATAGTGTCGGACCTTAGGGTTAGGGTTTGGGTCAGGGCTAGTGTGTATGGTATGTAGTGTCGCGTGTTGTTTACGTTCCGTGTGTCGGTGATTTGGTGTTCGGTGTTTTGCGTTGTCGGGTTTGTGTCGGGTTTGTGTGTTGTCGGTTATTTGGCGTCGGTGAGTTTTGTGTCGGGGAATCGGCGTGTCGGTGTTTAGAAGTAGACCCATATATATATATATATATATATATATATATGCACATACATACACACACACACACACACACACACATATATATATATATATATATATATATATATATATATTTATACACACATATATATATATATATATATATATATATATATATATATATATATACATATATATATATATATATATATATGGGTCCCCTTCAGATCATCGAACTTTTAAAAGCTCGACTTTCATATGGCCGAGACCATCTGATCGAACATTTAAAAGTTCGAATGGTCTGAATGGAGATCTCCATATGGCGCGGAACAGGAAGATTTCCTTTTTCCACAGTGTAGTGCGATCTTGGAGTTGGTATATTTAAGTAGCGGGGGGTGTGGGGGTGCAGGCCCCATGTGGGGGGTAGAGGGATGGTTGCACCCCTGCTAGAAATTTTTTTTTTTTTAACGTGTTCAAACTTTTAAATGTTCGATCATATGGTCTTGGCCATATGAAAGTCGAACATTTGCAGGTTCGATCATGTAAAGCAGACCCATATATATATATATATATATATATATTTTTTTTTTCCCTCAGTGTGTCTCTGTATGCGTGTGAATGTTTGTGTGTTTTCGGTATAACTTGGCAATATTGGGCCAAGTGATCAAAGACATAAGGTGTTGTTCATAGTCATTATGGGAATACATACACGGTATTCGTGATGTTTGTAAGTGAGAGTAGCTAGGGCATGACATATATAGGCCATCTGTGGTAATGCACAATGCCTGCAAATTAGTGTAAGCAAATTAAGTATAATGAGATGTAAATGAGGAATTGTGTAAACAGCATATGCTAATGAAGCTATAGCTTTCAGGTTGTCACTTACCTGTTAAGTAGAAAAAAGCAAAAATAAAATTTAATATATAGGCAGGAAAAGCTGTCAACTACATAAACTTTTATGCATAATACTTCAGGAAATTAAATTCTGAAAATAAGTAAGTGTTGCTATTTATATACCTAACCCTTTATTAGTGAATATCTTTGCTTATTTAAAGACACTCCTTGGGATATTAAAAGGCCCACTTTGACTATAAACAAGTTACTGAGGTGTAATATCTATTTACAAAGCAGCTTGCAATTCTTAGTCCAGTACTCGCACTATACACATCATTTATTAAAAGCATTGCTGTTCATCTAGAGCTACTTTGCTATCCATGAACTTGCCTCGGTGATCCCTTCAGTAGTTTAACCATGTATTTATAAGCAGAGAATGATGCCAAATTATTTTTACCTAATTTTTGAGCTGTTTCATAAGAATTTCAAAATGTATGTAAATCCACTTATCCATAGTGCTGTGCTACATTAATCCCATAAATTCTGGGTCCTTCACATGTTTTGTATGCAAATGAGGCCCTTTTATGTTTATCTCTATAAATCAGAGTAATACGCCAATGTCTGAGGTGCCTTACCTCACAGAAGATCTCCCCCTAATGCTTATTCCTCAAGTACATTACGCTTTTGCCGGAATGAGGCGTGTTAACAAAAAACACCCTCTGTGTTTCCATAATCAGCCTGAATCACATACTCTGACTACATTTACATATGCAGGTAATACCACTGTCCGCGGAATACTACCACCCACCAGGGAAGAGCGGAACTGTGAATTCTACCCATATTCTTACTGTTAGTGAGTCACTTGCCTATAATGCTGCTTTGTAAATAGGTATTGCACCTCAGTAGCTCATTTAAAATCAAAGTGGGCTTTTTAATATCTAAAGGTGTATCATTAAAAAAGTCAAGGTATTCACTAATGAAGGATCAGGTATATATATATATATAGCAAACACTTATCTGTCTGCTGCATACCTGTTAACTGTTCAGATTTTTGCTTCATAATGTTAGTCTCTTCCTCATAAAATGTGTGGGCTTCTGGCAAGTCACTGAGGATCAATGTCACTAAACAATGACATACATCTGAGTTTTAGACTTCATATTCTTCAGAAAATGTATGCTAACACAAATCCTGTTATTCCAGCAATTTTATAAGTTTATAAGAGCAATATTTAAAAGCTGTCCCTATTTTTATGCATTTGTTCCTCATTTATTTCAAGCTTTGTCCAAATTTCTTGTGCTAAGACATCGAGAGGTATTAGACAGCTTTTCCTGCCTCTATAGTCCATTTCATTTTTGCTTTTAACTGCTAACAGGTAAGAGATAGCCTGACCACTATACTAGGTTACCAAAGTGTTTTCTTTCCCCTTTCTTTATTCTTTATTCTTTATTGTTGCTTGTTAACTTGTTCATCTGCCTGTTTGACTATTAATGGACCTTTCAAGCGGTCTTTTTCAGATGTGAACTGTATTACATAAATGTAGAAAACATTACTGAAACAAAGGAAGCGCACTTACAGCAGTCAACCTATTAGATTAGTTAACAAAAATAAATAAAAAAGTACAAGAACTCATGAGGGACAACACAGAAAAATGGATGGCATGCTTACATATTCTTACAGAGTGTTACCTGCAAGTTTTATCTTCATTAATGTACTAAAAATATTACCAAATTACAATGACTACAGGACACAAAATTCTTAAAAGTGACTTGTAGAGGGGTAGCTTCTATCGGGTAGATTGGATGGTCCATTTTGTTTTTGTAATACCGATTTACAATTACCCTGAGATGTTTCAACAGGTGTTGTTTCAAGGGTGACATAACTCTTTCCATTGTAGCATGTGACCTAATGCTGTTGAGAATTGTATTCCACAGTTTAGGTCTCTGGAGTATGAAGGCTTTGCTACTACAGTCATGTGATTGACTTGATATGTTTAGATAAAGCTGAGAAGAAGAGGTTGATGAATATTTACTCATGAGTGTACCAAGGGACAGAATGTGGGTGAAGGGGAGGACAATAACACAGACCGTGCAGTCTGAAAAGGAGAAGTCATGACAGAAGGGTAGCACCTAGTGCAGCAGATTGTCATCTCATCTTTGTTAGAGACCAGAATTCGATTCAGATTGTAGAATGTGTTAACACTATAGCTGCAAATACCTGGAACACTGTGGCAGGGATCAGCACACAATCACACAATGTGACTGGTACGGTTAAATGATAAAATCAGAATTAATGTCAGTTGCATCCCACTCAGTCAATAAAATCAAAAGTGACATAACCAGCCACACATGATTGCTGGACAAATAGTGAAAAACCACTATGTCAGTGACAGAGCTGGGAAGTTTATTAATCTGCTTTCTTGGCTTGCCTGTGGCAACTGTTTACAGCTCAGTGGAAATAGCTGTTTTTTTTCAAAGGTAATAACAAAACTCGGTATGGTTAAGTCACATACTTAATCGTAAAATGTGAAAGTTGTGGCTAGCAGCATCAACAATGACTGCATACATAAACTAGCAGCCCACATAGTGCAAAGGGGTAGGTCATAAGCTTCTGAGAAGTTCACACTATTAGCCTGGGCCTGATTGCCTTAGTCTCCAGTTGAATAATGTGCTTACCTGTCTAAACAAGCCATTTAATCAGATCAGTATCCTAGGTTACTCACTAGTACAATTCAGTTGTTATGATTAGTGCTTATCATATTAAGAATTAATAACTGACTAAATAACTAAATAAATAAAGCCTTCTGAAAAGATGAACCTATTGTCTTCATTGACTGTTACCTCATCCTTTAAGCTATATTGATAGCATTAAGCATCAGTGGTAATTGTCAATAAAACATCTTTGTGGAGACACAAGAACAAGACCTCAGCCATCGTGTACTCTGCATATTGAGATGACATGAACATAGGGTGCATGCCATAAATAGTTAACTGGTCATCTTCCTCATCTTATCATTTCCTAAAGTCCAGGAGCATATAGCAACACAGCACATGGAGGTAGAGTGATAAGTAACATACAGCCACACAATACACTAAGGTACAGTGGCACAGTAACATACAGCCACACAGTACACTGAGGTACAGTGACACAGTAACATACGACCACAGAGCACACTGAGGTACAGTGACACAGTAACGTACAGCCACACAATACACTGAGGTACAGTGGCACAGTAACATAAAGCCAAAGAGCACTCTGAGGTAAAGTGACACAATAACGTACAGACAAACAATACACTGTGGCACGGTAACACAGTAACATGCAGTGACACAGCACACTCAAGTACAGTGATACAGTAACATACAGCCAGACAGTACACGGAGGTACAGTAACACAGTAACAAACAGCCACACAATACAGTGAGGCACAATGACACAGTAGCATACAGCCACACAGCACACTGAGGTACAGTGATACAGTAACATACAGCCACACAGTACACTGAGATACAGTGACACAGTAACATACTACCACAGAGTACACTGCGGTATGGTGACACAGTAACATACAGCCACAGAGCACATTGAGGTACAGTGACACAGTAACATACAGCAACACAGTACACTGAGGTACAGTGACACAGTAACATACAGCCACAGGGCACAATGAGGTACAGTGACAAAGTAACATACAATGACATAATACACTGAGGCACAGTGACATAGTAACATAAAGCCACAGAGCACAATATGATACAGTGACACAGAGCACAATGCAGTATGGTGACAAAGTAACATACATCCACACAGCACACTGAGATAGAGTGACACAGTAACATACAGCCACAGAGCACACTGAGGTACAGTGACACAGTAACATAAAGCCACAGAGCACACTGAGGTACAGTGTCAGTAACATACAACCACAAAGCACACTGAGGTATGGTGACACAGGAACATACAGCCACAGAGGTATGGTGACACAGTAACATACAACCATATAATTCACTGAGGCACAGTGACACAGTAACATACAGCCACTCAGCACACTGAGGTACAGTGACACAGTAACATACTGCCACAGAGCACAATGAGGTACAGTGACAGAGTAACATACAGCCACAGAGTACATTGAGGTACAGTGACAAAGTAACATACGGCCACAGAGCACACTGAGGTACAGTGACACATTACCAAACAGCCACACAAAACAGTGAGGCACAGTGACACAGTAGCATACAGCCACACAGCACACTGAGGTACAGTGATACAGTAACATGCAGGCACACAGTACATAGAGGTATGGTGACACATTAACATACAACCACAGAGCACACTGAGGTACAGTGACACAGTAGCATACAGCCACACAGTGCACTGAAGTACAGTGACACAGTAACATACAACCACAGGGTACAATGAGGTAGGGTGACATAGTAACATACAACCACACAATACATTGATCCAAACTGACACAGTAACATACAGCCACAGAGCACACAGAGGTACAGAGACACAGCAACATACAGCCACAGAGCACAATGAGGTACAGTGACACAGTCACAGACAGCCACAGAGCACACTGAGGTACAGTGACACAGTAACATGCAGCCACACAATACACTGATGCAAAGTGACACAGTAACATACAGCCACATAGCATGCTGAGGTACAGTGACACAGTAACATACAGCCACAGAGCATACTGAGGTACAGTGACACAGTAACATGCACCCAGACAATACAATGAGGCACAGTGACACAGTAACATACAGCCACACAGCACACTGAGGTAGACTGACACACTGACATACAGCCACACAATACACTGAGGCACAGTGACACAGTAACATACAGCCACACAGCACACTGAGGTGCAGTGAAACAGTAACTTGCAGCCACACAGCACACTGAAGTACAGTGACACAGTAACATTCAGCCACAGAGCACACTGAGGTACAGTGACACAGTAACATACAACCACAGAACACACTGAGGTACAATGACACAGTAACATACATCTACAGAGCACACTGAGGTACTGTGACACAGTAACATACAGCCACAGACCACACTAAGGTAGAGTGACACAAAAACATACAGCCACAGAGCACACTGAGGTACAGTGACACAGTAATATACAACCACAGAGCACACTGAGGTACAGTGACACAGTAACATACATCCACAGAGCACACTGATGTACTGTGACACAGTAACATACAGCCACAGACCACACTAAGGTAGAGTGACACAGAAACATACAGCGACAGAACACATTGAGGTACAGTACAAATAAAATTGCCAACGATTCCAAAGACAACCACAAAGTATTCTATAGTTATGTCAAGAATCTAAATGGCATTGCTCAGATCTGTTCTGAGCTACAATAGAATGACATTAAATATAATGATCCCAAGGATATTGTCAATATCCTGGCAGATTGATTTAGTGCCAACTTCATCCCCTTCTCACCCCCTAAAGGGCCCATCTCAATACCAAAAGATTGCCAAATTCCGGTAATCATGGTCACACAGATAGAAACCACACTCTCCAAAGCTAAGAATACAGCATCCATGGGACCAGATGACATCCCAGGCTGTGTACTACATGAACTACAAAATGAACTGGCACCTCACCTAAGTGTCATGTTTAATCAAAGCCTCACCTCAGGCTTCGTGCCCACTGAGTGGCACACAGCTACAGTTATCCCGCTCCACAAGAGAGGATCCACCTTGGATCCCGGGAGCTACCGTCCCATCAGTCTGACAAGCCTGATCTGCAAGGGCATGGAATGCATTATCATGGAACTTATAAACAAAGACATTGGCAACCTTCAAACACTGGACCCCACCCAGTTTGGGTTTGTGAAGGCCGATCTTGTCTCCTGAATCTGACTGACTTCTTCAAATCAGTCTCCAAAGCTGTGGATGAGGGTAAGGCAGTCCACACAGCCTATCTGGACCTTGCCAAGGCCTTTGACACCATCCCCCACTCTGGAATCATAGATAAATTTACTAAGCTGGGCATAAATCCCTGCATCACTTGATGGGCTGCCAACTGGCTTACTGACAGAACCCAGACTGTAAAAGTAGCCGACTCCAAATCTAGCTCCAGACAAGTGACAAGTGGAGTATCTCAGGGTTCAGTCCTGGCACCACTCTTGTTTGGCATCTATTTCTCTGAAGTACAGGCCAACACTAAGGGACTCTGGCTAGCAAAGTTCGCAGATGACTGCAAACTGGAAGCCATTATTGAATCACCAAATGATGTGGATATTCTACAAAAGGACCTTACAGAAACAGATGCCTGGTGCCAGAGCCATGGGCTCAAGCTTAATGCCAAGAAATGTATAGTTATCCCTTTGGAAAAAAAGCATGTACCCATGAATTACTACATAGGTGGCAGGACACTAAACATCAAAAGTGTGATGAGAGACTTAGGAACACAGGTGGACAGTGGTCTCACTTTCGATAACCACATCACCACAACAGTCAGGAAATCCTTCTATGTGGCACACCTCATCACTAATGGCTTTTCATCCAGAAAAAAGGAGGTCATTGTCCCACTGTACTCATCCCTCATTAGACCCATTATAGAGTATAATGCCCCATTTGGTATGTACCTCACAAGACATCTGCAACAGCTGGAAAGGCCACAGAAATACCTCACTAAAAGAATCACAGGCCTAAAGCAGATGCCATATGCTGACCATCTAAAAAAACTCCAGCTATACAATGTGCCATATCTTCTACTCAGAGGCGATCTCTGCTTAACATACAAGGCCATGTCAAACCCTGAGCTGTTGGACATGCTCCACTTAAAGAAATCCCAATCCCTCAGAGCCACATGCTCCAGGGATCTAAACCTTGTCATCACAATGAAAAAAACATGCTGGAGGGATAGGTTCCTGACCCAGAGACTCCCCATACTCTGGAATAGACTGCCCATACATATCAAGCAGAATGCCTCATTGGCCCTCTTCAAAAGGAACTTTTATGATTCGATGGGAGATAGGAAATTCACCCTGGGGACCATGTCAGTCACCCTGCTAGACAGGGGTCCAGAGAAGTAAATATTGTGGGAAGAAATATCCAGGGATTTGTTATGGCTAGGCTTGCATAGGCCCTAGGGCCAATAGCCTAGTACCAACCTATGAACATATGAACCAGTGACACAGTAACATAAAGCCACAGAGCACACTGAGGTACAGTGACAGTAACATACAGCCACAGAGCACACTGAGGTATGGTGACACATGAACATACAGCCACTGAGCACACTTAGGTAGGGTGACACAGTAATATACAGCCACACAGCACACTGAGGTACAGTGACAGAGTAACATACAGTCACACAATACACTGAGGCAGAGTGACACAGTAACATGCAGTCAGACAGCACACTGACGTACAGTGACACAGTAACATACAACCATATAATTCACTGAGGCACAGTGACACAGTAACATACAGCCACTCGGCACACTGAGGTACAGTGACACAGTAACATACAGCAACACAGTACACTGAGGTAGAGTGACAGATTAACATACAGCCACATGGCACATTGAGGTATGGTGACACAGTAACATACAACAACACAATGCATTGAATTACAGTGACACAGTAACATACTGCCACAGAGTACACTGAGGTACAGTGACACAGTAACTTACAGCTGCAGAGCACAATGAGGTATGATGACACAGTACCATGCAGCCACACAGCACACTGAGGTACAGTGACACAGTAACAAACAGCTACACAATACAGTGAGGCACAGTGACACAGTAACATACAGCCACACAGTACACTGAAGTATGGTGACACAGTAACATACAACCACACAGTAAACTGAGGAATGGTGACACAGTAACATATAACCCCAGAGCACACTGAGGTACAGTGACACAGTAACATACAGCCACACAGTACACTGAGGTACAGTGACACAGTAACATACATCCACAGAGTACACTGAAGTAGAGTGACACAGTAAGATACAGCCGCAGAGCACAATGAGGTACAGTGACAAAGTAACATACATCCACAGAAGACACTGAGATACAGTGACACAGTAACATGCAGCCACACAATACACTGAGGCAAAGTGACACAGTAACATACAGCCACAAAGCATGCTGAGGTACAGTGACACAGTAACATACATCCACACAATACACTGACGCACAGTGACACAGTAACATACAGCCACACAGCACACTGAAGTACAGTGACACAGTAATATACAGCCAGACAATACACTGAGGCACAGTGACACAGTAACATGTAGCCACACAGCACACTGAAGTACAGTGACACAGTAACATGCAGCCACACAGCACACTGAGGTACACTGCACAGTAACATACAGCCAGACAATACACTGAGGCACAGTGACACAGTGACATACAAGCACACAGCACACTGAGGCACAGTGACACAGTAACATGTAGCCACACAGCACACTGAGGTACAGTGACACAGTAACATGCAGACACAGAGCACAGTGAAGTAGAGTGACACAGTAACATACAGCCACAGTGCACACTGAGGTACAGTGACACAGTAACATACAACCACAGAGCACACTGAGTTACAGTGACACAGTAAAATACAGCCACAGAGCACACTGAGGTACAGTGACAGTAACATACACCCACAGAGCACACTGAGGTAAGGTGACACAGTAACATACAACCACATAATACAGTGAGGCACAGTGACACAGTAACATACAGCCACTCAGTGCACCGAGGTACAGTGACACAGTAACATACAGCCACAGAGCATACTGAGGTACAGTGACACAGTAACATGCAGCCACAGAATACACTGAGTTACAGTGACACAGTAACACACAGCCAGAAGCACACTGAAGTATAGTGACATAGTAACATACAATCACACTATACACTGAGTCACTGTGACACAGTAACATACAGCCACACAGCATACTGAGGTACAGTGATGCAGTAACATACAACTACACAATGTACTGAGACACAGTGACATAGTAACATACAGCCATACAACACACTGAGGTACAGTGACACAATAACATAGAGCCACAGAGCACAATAAAGTACATTTATCACAGTAACATACACCCACAGAGCACACTAAGGTACAGTGACAAAGTAACATACATCTAGAGAGCACACTGAGGTATGGTGATACAGTAACATACAGCCAGAGAGCACACTGAGGTACAGTGACACAGTAACATACAGCCACAGAGCACACTGAGGTGCAGTGACACAGTAACATATGGCCACACAGCACACTGAGGTATGTTGACACAGTACAATTCAGCCACAGAGCACACTGATGTATGTTTACTCAGTAACATACAGCCACACAATACACTGAGGTACAGTGACACAGTAACATGCAGCCACACAGCACACTGAGATGCAGTGACACAGTAGCATACAACCACACAATACACTGAGGTACACTGACACAGTAACATACAGCTATAGAGCACAGTGAAGTACAGTGACACAGTAACATATAGCCATATAGCACACTGAGATACAGTGACACAGTAACATACAACCATAGAATTAACAAAAATCAAGTAAGACAGTGTGCCAAATGAAAACTTGAACCAAAAATCCAAAATTTGGCACCGCTACACAAAGCAAACTGATGACCCAATGTCAAAACATCTAGCTTTATTAAATCCACATAAATAGAACCATATTTTACAGTAACATAGAGCCACACAACACACTGATTTATGGTACCATACAGCCACACAATACACTGAGGTACAGTGACACAGTAATGCACAGCCATATAGCACACTGAGGTACAATTATACAGTCACATACAGCCAAATAGCACACTGTGTTACAGTGACACAATCATATACAGCCATGCAAAACACTGAGATACAGTGACACAGTAACATACAGCCGCACAGCACACTGAGGTTCAGTGACACAGTAACATAAAGCCACACAGCACACCGAAGTACAGTGACACTGTAACATACAACCACAGAATACACTCAAGTACAGTTGACACAGTAACACACAGCCACACAGCACACTGAGGCAGAGTGACACAGTCACATACAGACACACAGCACACTGAAGTACAGTGACATGGTAACATACAGCCACACACTGCACTGAGGCATTGTGAAACAGTACATACAGTCATACAACACACTGAGGTACTGTGACAGAGTCACATACAATCACATAGGACACTGACATATGGTGACAAAGTAACATACAGCCACACAGTATACTGAAGTGGGGTTTCTCAGTAATATACAATCATTTAACACACTGTGTTAGAGTGTTACAGTAACATACGGTCACACAACACACTGAGGTACAGTGACACAGTAATATACAACCACAGACACACTGAAGAGGGGTGTTACAGTAACATAAAACCATTTAACACACTGTGTTAGGGTGACACAATAACATACAGCCACGCAACACTCTGAGGTACAGTGACACAGTAATATACAACCACGTAACCCACTGAGGATGGTTCTCACAGTAATATACAACCATTTAAAATAGTTTATATTAGAGTGACACAGTAACATGCAGCCACACAACACACTGATTTACATTGCGACAGTAATATACAGCCACACAACACACTGAAGAGGGTTGTTACAGTAATATACAACCAACACACTGTGTTATGGTGACATAGTAAATTAGAGCCATATAACACACTGAGGTACAGTAATATACAACCTCAGAACACATTGAGGAGGGGTGTCACAGAAATATGCAACCATTTAACACACTGTGTTGGGGGATACAGTAACATACAGCCACGCAACATACGGTGTTACAGGGACACAGTAATATGCAGCCACAACAGCACACTGAGGAGGGGTGTCACAGTAATATACAACCATTTAACGGGTCTATAATATACACTCAAATGTTTACTTACCTGAGCACCTAAATGCCAACATGTCTTCATTGAACCGCGAAAACATTGATCATCCTGAAGAGCGAAATCTGAAATGTCGAATCGTCATGGTTGGCCCTTCTGCGTTATAGCTCTGTAAGGTAAGTGTGCTATAGTTACAGACCTTAGGGTTAGGGTGCGGATTAAGGTAAGTGCATAGATGGTAATGTATGTTAGATTTAGTGTAGGGTTAGAAGTAGGGTTTTATTAAGTGTATGTGTGTGGATTATTTAGTTTGTTTGGGTATAGCTTTTTAAGGTAGGTGTGCGATAGTTACGGACCTTAGGGAGAGGGTGCGGGTTAAGTTAAATGCATACATGGTGGTATATGCAAGATTTAGTGTAGGGTTAGAAGTAGGCTTTAGTTTAGGGTTAGAAGTAGGGTTTTGGTTAGTGTATGTATGTGGTTTATTTAGTTTGTTTGTGTAGGTAGTATGTAGCGGAAGGTGGGATGGGACAACTTTGACATTTCGAGTTTTTGAATTTCACAGTTTAAGGCATTTGGTGTATTTGTGGTTCGCGGAATATATGTTGGCATTTAGATGTTTGGGTAAGTAAACTTTCGAGATTTTAATATAGACCCCCATTTAACACACTGTGTTAGGGGGACACAGTAATATACAGCCACACATCACATTGTGTTACAGGGACACAGTAATATACAGCCACACATCACACTGAGGTGGGGTGTCACAATAATATACAACCATTTAATACACTGTGTTAGGGTGATACAGTAACATACAACCACAAAGCATACTGTGATACACTGATAATATCACGTACAGTCACACAGCTCACTGACATATGGTGACAAAATAACATACATCCACACCGTGCACTGACATAGGGTGACAATAATATTCAGCAACACAGTACACTTAGGTAAGGTGACGCAATAATATATAACTCCACAGCACAGTTTGTTATGCTGACACAGTATCTTACAAACAGCACACTGAAGTAGGGTGACAGAGTTACGTACAGTAACAAAGTAACAAAGCCCACTGCACTGGTATTCTCCTTTTCATCTATATTCTGAAGCAGAACTAACTACTGCATCACATTTTTGAGGTACCTGGCAAATAACAACTCCCAGCGGTCCTGCTGTCATAGAACTTTGCTTCAAGTAGCCTGTCCTACTTTCTGTATTCCTGAGATGTCATATATGCGAGTTCACCATACCTGCTATTTAATGATGTGTGCAAGCCAAGATTGCCACAGGAAGAAGTGTTATTAAGGTGTGCAGTTGTCCAACCTAGTCTACTGGTGATGACTGCATGTCTTCTGCCTCAGTGTGTTAAATGTTATGAATCTCACATCTAGCTTTTTGTACATATGGTGACAGTGTAACATACAGCCAGAATGGTAATTTTATGATTCTCCTACAATACAAGTACATTCTTTACTAGGTAAACTCTTAATTTCTGTTGTTTTCTGATGAAAGCAATTTGCAACTCACAATTTATACTTTAAAGCAGTAAATTAATAGGAAAGTTGGTGCATGACATCATTGCTGTACATGTGCAGTATTTTACTGCTTGCTCTGGGAGATATTTACTACAACCAAAGGAAAAGAAACATTCTCTGGCAATGAGTTGTACTCCGCATGTTTGAAGTGAC